>NC_142711.1:8122727-8425757 GCF_055471065.1 Atractosteus spatula | reverse complement strand
CAGTTGCCGACAAAGCGCGGGTCACTTTGATCGATGTTCACGATGGTTTTTGGGTCAACGTAGAACCCAATCAGGACTCCTCCTAGCAGGTAGCCTGCTGCCGGACCAAGAGCCCCCATGACATACATGATTGCTGAAAAACAGATAACCCCCACCCATCAGAGAAGTGGCCACAAACATCACTGAAAAAAAATCAGCACAAATGTTGTGTGTATTTTAATATCACATCCAACAAGTTAAATTGAACATCCATTCTAAGATCAAGGATAAGATTACGAGAAGATAAATGAACATGCCAAAAAAAGCTTAGAATCTTCATAGGTTTGTTGCTTAAGTCAGTTTATCTCAGCCAATTTTTTTTTAAAAAGCCCTTCCATTCTCAAAGGATAGAGGAAGCATCGCAGAAAGGTGGAAAAAAATTAGAAATAAAAAAAACGTTCTCCCTGCATCTTTGTCAACCGAACAAAATTGGGCTTCACAGAAAATGAGGCACATACAGTAAGTAAAGCTGTAAATGTAACATGAGCAAGATAAAGAGAACACGAGGGCAAGAAAACCAAACCATTTCCTACAACTGTCTCACTGTTGAGACCCTTGAGAACAGCAGGTTCATTTATTTTTTTAACTTGGTCACTGGTTAGAAACAAGTCCATTGTTGACAGCATAGGTTCGTATTCTGGTCCTTTTCTTCAGATCTCATTCAGTTGACAGTTACCCCATACAAGCAGTGTGTGCGGAGGCTTTCAACACCAGCCCACTGCAGCAGATACCTTCTGTATCAAACGAAGAAGAGCTTAAGGGCATTCAGACATCATGCTGCTTAATTAATTACTAATGCGGGATATGCAGCTCTAAAATTGACTGCTGGCTTTTGTTTCTTCTTCTTTGTCCATTGGTAAAAAAAAGAGGTTTCAAAGCGAACCCAGAGCACGCTGTGAAAGGTGTGTGCTCACTCAGTTCTCACCCCTCTGCTGCCACGTGCACAGAAGCTTGAAGATTATCCCTAATCTCCCCACTGAGGGAATCCCTTTTTCCAGCAGCTTGTTATGCGACGTAGAGATAAACTGAAGGAAAGGGGAATAATACGTCTACGTTTTAACGTTTTTTGTACATCATTCTTTAAAACTTTTTATTTAACGAGAAAAGGATTTTCAAATACACACACAGTACAAAGTAAAATAATTTACAGCTCTCATCTAGCTCTTTACATTATGCCACCGTGGTTGGGAGGTTACATCTAGAAATATAATCAGCAAAAACAACAAATAACCAACAATCTTTACAAAACACTGCTCTACCCTCTTTCACAGAACAAAATCAGGCCTCAATGGGGCCACATTTGTACGTCATTCTTAAAGCATTCTTTGAAGAAAATCAAACTGAAGGTGACACTCTCCTCCACATTCATCTGACTTCTAGGCACTGCTACAGTACATACATTTTCTTTGCTATGATGCAATACATCCTTATCGGATTTACAGGTACCTGCTATGTCATACTAAACTGCAGTATTCTACATTTTCAGCGATGGTAACTAAAGAAAGTGAAATTAGTACCATTAAAAGTCCTACTGCTACCAGTAATGTTCCATATTATAAGTGTAAAAATTTGTAAGAGCAACAGCAGCTCAGATGGTGCTTTTCACCACAATCAGAGTCACAAAATGCTGAATAAAGTCTCAGGCAAACCAGCACACACAGTCAAGTCCAGCTGCTCTGCTATGGAGCACAGTTTTAAATACAATTGAAGTAGGGACACTTCATGAGGGCCACATTTCATAAATGCTTTTTTGACAAAGGCATAAGGGTTAGGAAAACTGACAATTATATATATATATTTTTACAGAGACAAAGTCATATAAGCAAATGAGGATTTAACATTTATTCATGATCAAAATCAGACCATCGAAAACCAAGAGAGGGCCAACTATTAATTGATCTAAAGAGCTTGTCCAGTCTTTTCATGAAACACACCCAGATATCAGCCCCAGTATCAGCTTTAAAAATACTTTTCTGAATTACGCTCCGATAATGGTGAAAAACACATTAAACACATTCTGCTCGCAAAACCCTCATGGAGTCTTTAAGCAATCAGGCTTGCTCTCATCACAGCTTACCCACTTAGTCTAGAAGTTGTAAATCATGTGTCAAACAAACACCAAGGTCAAGGGCTTACAATATGGGCTTCATGGGCTTACAATATGTGAGAGAGAAAGGACTGTAGTCTATACAGTGCAGTATAGTACTGAACCTCACTGTTCAGTACACAGTGAGGTGACAGTAAAACAAAGCCTAAGAGCCAACATTCATTTTGTCAGGTAGGTAAGTACCATGCACATAAGCCTTCAAAGGACCAGTTTTGCTAATACATTATTAAACAGAATCATCTGGTGCTGGAGCACTGCACTGTGTTGAAGAAAGCCCAGCTGCATTCAGGAGTGACAGTCCTAAGATCCCTCTAATTATCTGGTCTAAAGTTACAGTAAAAATCACACCCACAAAAAAACCCACTAAAACCAAATTTGTGATTCAGGCAGAACAAAACTGCACATGCCTGTACTTCAATTTCTTTTACTTTTCCAGTGTCCAATGCATCTCACAGCACAACGAGACAAAGGACAGCTGCTGCCTGGTGTTCTGCTAATGAGGTGCAAGCTGTCGTTGATTAATAAGGAGATCATTATCATTATTATGTTAGCTAATGTTTAAACTTGATGGCAAAACTTGGGAAGTTTAACCGTTCTGAATTAAAAATATGTAAATACAAAAGCTGAAGCAGGCTGCTCATGTTTGTAAGATGATAAATGTTATTATTGCTGTACAATACATCAAGATTGGATCAATAAGAAAGACCATTACTACTACTAATTACTCATCATACAAATACTAGTAAATCACAATAGCATTATGAAAATTATTTAATGAGGTAGAAAAGTAGATTTTTGTGTGAGAAATGTATCAAAACAAAATACCTTGGCAGTGAAAGCATCCAGTTTAACTGGTATATTCAATGGACTAAATATTGAGTCCATACATTTTTCATTTGAAGGATAATTTTATGAAGGTCAAAAAGAAAACAAAAAGCTTTTACAAAAGACAACAGAAGTGTTATCCTGCAGAATCATTCCAGGGGCAGCTCTGCATTCAATGCAATGCAGTAAGAAGAATAATTACATCCTAGGTACCTACAGAAACACAACATCAAACAAATCAAACAATAGGCACCATTTCTGAGTGTCACTGCTTAGCAATAGTTGCAGCAGTCCTGATATTAACTCTGGAATTAAGTTATAAGAAACATGTCCTCACAATTAGAGAAAAGGCTTTATAAAGTAATATTCAGTAGTTCCTTCATTAGGGCATGTAGTGGCCTGCTTTGGTATAAATGAAGTAGAAATTAAAACTCTTTCATTACAGCCTTATCTACATTAAGTCTTTAAATTAGGAAAAAATTCTTATTCTTCACCATTACACCATATAATACACAACAGACAAACACCAGTAAAGGCTTTTGTAGCCGAAGCAGCAAACCTGCTCAATTTAACGGAAGTGGAGATGAGCAGGTCTTCTCTGTTCTAGAAGGCAAGTTGGTTTTTAGCAGCTAAATAGATGTGAGGATCTAAACCCTTTTTTTTCCCCATCAAGAGGAATTAATACCAGCTTCAATAACAGGCTAGATAGCTTGTTCCGGTTCCCAGAAACCTTAGTGTGAAGATGCGGCCCCTGTTCTCACTTGCAAATGCATCTCCTCTTGGTATCTATTTGGGTCCTCCGGTTCATGTTTCACTGTCGATTCTATTAGTGGATTTTGTAAGCCTGAATCAGGTTTGCACATCGTCTTCTCTATTCAACACTAAGACGCTCCAGGTTTTGAGACTGCATCTGTATCTGAACAGGAAATTACTTCGGAATCTGGAAAGATAACTTACCCTTTTCTCTGAATGATACCAGATTCCAAGGTCTTACTAATGCAACACGCAATTTTTACATAACCTCTCTTGATTTAATTTCAATGGTTTATATATATATATGGTATATATATGGTATATCCTACCATTTTATTCAGTTTTTTACTGTCCCACACTGGTTACATATTAAAGCGTGCAGCACTGTAAACTTACAAATTCAAGATGCGAGACTGCATATACAGTATATTTTGAAAGGTTCCTTTGTCCTCTGAGTGCCATGTGGAGTACACTACCTTGCAATTTTCACCTCTTCACAACCTGATGGGTTGTCTGATGAGTGTTTTCTTCCAGAACATTTTGGGATGTCACTGCAATATTTCATTAGCTTAACAGGAGCACTCCAATCTCAATATATATGTAAATAAATACGTACTTTACAAACAGCACACTAAGGTTGAGCCAGCATCATTTTGTTTGATGGGAGAAAAAGTTATCACTTTTTTGTGTTATTATTTCTGTGTTATGTTGTGATGAAATAAAACCACAATCTTGCCAGCCAAAGCATACTTTGGATCAACACTGGTCCAGTGGACAAAATCATGTTTATCTGTGCTGCTTGGTACTGGACCATGCTCAACATGCTATCAGGGATCGGGACTAATACGGTTTAAGTGTTGTAGTCTTACACGATTCATTTTCTCAAAAGACAAAACAAATGGCTTGTTCCTGTTCAGTGAACCAATATTATTCTGCAAAGTGCATAAAACTCTGAAAAGTAACACTTACAAGACACTGATGAATTGAATTCTGAATAATTGGAGTGAAGGCTTTATGTATAACATCACTCCTTTAGCTTTAACCTTAAAAATAACATTTTGGATTTCCAATTGAGCTAATAATTCTCAGCAGGCAAAAGAGAGAGCAGTGAAAATTCTGCAGTCTAGCTCAGGATTCCCAGAGGGTACAGTGACTAAGCTGGCAGTGAACAAGTCTTAAAACACAAAACATAAGTCAACCAGACAATGACACTAACCATGTCTAAAATCCAACAGACAGCTCAAACAATTCTAACAGGTACATTTCCTAGCCTGATGATGACAATGACAGTGAAGGAGCAGTAGTTGTAGTGTTTTGATTCTTCCTTAGGCGTTATCTTCATGTTCATATTTTAAATTTATTTTTTGAAATTACACACAAAAATGCCTTTAATCTTCAGGTAAAAAGTTCAGAACCTTTCCATCCATAAATGTCTTTTCTATATATTATAACCCGAAGGCCAGTTAATCAGACTGATATACTTACCACAAAGTAAAAAATAAATAAAGATCAGCTAGTGTAAAAATTCTCAGTTTACTGAATTATAGTACTATACTGCCAACATAGATTTAGCATTTTTACTACAATTTAGACAAGATGAGGAATGACCTTGGTGCACTACATTCTGCGTTCATATACGTCATACAGGATGAAAAGAGAGCGACAATACATTACATTTTTAAATGAGTAAATCCCATTGTTTCTGGGCAGCAGCTGTGTTGGCATTAACAGCCTGAAATACAGTATGCCTAGGTGCCAACAGAGGTGTTAACCTCTCTTCCACAACAAGACTATCATCCTACAGCACAACGCACAACCTTTTCCAATTTCTCCATTCAGACCATAAACTATAAAGTGTTTAACGACAAGCTTCACTTTATAACATGTTTTAGCTCATAAATGGTTAAGAGTGAGTTGTTTGCCGTGGTGCAGAATAAAAGCCACCCTTTCAGCTGAGGGAGGACTGACTACATCTTGAGATCCCTACAGAGAAGGGATGAGTCCAGGTGCTGTGATGTCTCGACTCTACAGCTGATTAAGTACAAGACCCACTTCAGCAATGCCTGAGAGGCCAGACTTGGTGACTTTAAGAGTTTACAAGAGTGCCTAGGATGACAAATTACAGGAAAATTGGTTTTCCTCACTTCTACCCACAAAACCATATTTGGAAACCATATGGACTAAAAAGTGCAAAAATAAACCTTCAGAATTATGACATGTGTTATGTTACACACAAAAAATACTCCACACGTGTGACTAATAAAAAAAGCCAGTTTGAAAACAAATTAGGTCTAAAAAGCCATGAACAGAGACGACTATAAGGGGACCCAATTCAGCTACTCAGAGTTCTCAGAATCATTGACAAAACCGAACCAATGGAATTCTTTCAGGATAAAAGAAAAATACAAGTGGAAACTATGTGAAAGTGTGTTTAAAACTGAGAAACGGGAGGTAGTTCTTCCTTGCCCAAAGGGCTGTTGCAGCACAGAACACTCTATGTTGTCATGTTGTTGAGGCTGATACCCTTTCTTGTTTCAAGAAACAGCTGGACAAGACCTCAACTACTAACTACTCCACAGTAATAAATGGGTTAGCTGGACTGAAAGGCCTGTTCTTGTTAGCAATCTTTCTTAAGTTCTGAATACATCTGAATCATAAGGTGTCCTCAGAAAAAAAATCGAATCTATACAATTTCACCTGGTGAAAGATGCAGTAAAACCTGATGCAGGCAAGGGCAATAACTCGTTGATCGAAGACATTACTGTAACTTGGCTGGTAACTGAAACAAAAGGCTTTAAAGGCAAAGCAAAATGATCTAGATTAACTTCCTTTGGTCAACACACCTAAACCACAAAGGGTAGTAGCCATTAGCAGTACCAAAAAGGTTTTAAAGTCTGACAGCAATCCAGGTCACCGTTCAGTTTTTGACACTGCACTGCTTTGCTTGACAGAATTGGGCCCAGCCTAAGGATGCACGCCATGAAGCTGTCCCCATTCATTCGCTGCGCCACTGTTTTACAAATCAAAGACAGCGATTCTCCCAGTTTGAACTAACTTCACACAAAAAATAAAACATCCAGAGACAATATAATTACAAGAGGCGGAGAGAGCCATCAAGGTTAAGCCACAAGGAGAGACAAGAATGTGCTTCTGGCCGTGCACTTCGTTCACTCCTCTCGAATCACATCTGTTGCCAAGCACGTAAATTTAGAAACTGAAACGTCAGAGCATAGATGCGCCATCACACACATTAATTAACATCGCCTGGCAAAAAGAAGAATGCAGATGGCATGGATACAATTATTTTTGTGATTTATGGGAAGAGCAGCGCACAGTCTTGTTGACCTTCAACAGCTGTCATGCTTGTGTGTAACTGGGCAATCGAGCAAGGCACACAGATATTCTTGATCGCACCGGTATATCTCCAAATTAAAAGACATGCTAGTAGAAAACCTACAGTAGCTTATACGAGTCACCTTGGGTACACAGCTTATGCTACTAAGCACAAGGTCTAATGGGACAAGATGTTTAATTCCAATGAGTGATTTCCAACACGTAAGTGATTTGCATTTTTACCATTATAATGTACAGCTTAAGCAACACAATCTGTCATATTTTTCGCATGGGGCCTAGAATATCCACCTTCTGACAGCAGTTGTGGTAGCAGACAAGGACAGCACTGTGGATCCACAATGGGTAAGACAAATGTACTAGCCACCAATACATTAGTTACATTAACAACACTTAGTTTTTAAATTATTGAAGTATAAATATGAATATAAACAAAGGATATTATTTTTGGAATGACAAAGATAACACATAAGAAAACAATAAGGGTTTAAAAGAGATCTCAAAAGAGATCATGTAATAGCCTTATTATATTCCTAGAGACGATAAAAGATTCTAAAACATTTATTTAAAATACAATTTTGGGTATTGCTGTCTTTAGACTCTGGATGTTACTTCTTCCGCTCTTTTTTGATAATGGTAATTGTGCAAGGGGTGTCTCCATGTTTAGATATTATACTCATGATAGAGAACGGTGCTTTAGTACAGCCGTCTCAATTTATGACATTTATTCCATATACTCTGTACTCCAAATGTAATCAACCTTCTGGTGCAATAGGAACAATACACATCAAATAAGAATAGAATCACAATGTTCAACTGAAATGAGGTCTCAAGATTGAGACTGAGGCTTTGATTTAATGATTTGGATGTACACTTTGGATCCTTACCATGGTCCATCTTTGGCTAAGCTTGACTTTCTTGTCCTGCCTGGTACACGTTGGAGCAGAATGTAATTGTAGATTTGTACTAAAATACTTAAAAGTGTGACAAAAGGTGACATTCTTGCTTTCCAGAATTCCATTATGACCATCACTGAATTCTAGTAATGGCACTATGATGAGAGTATGGCATGTGAAGTTTTGAAGTGGGACATTATCCAAACTGTATCTTATTCTGCTAAATGATGTTTTTAGTTCCTATTTCATCAGAGGTGTGAATAAATCTGGAGGACACTGAGTAACATATAAATATAGCTACCGCTGCTGCTTCTACCTTTCCACTGTATTTCCATACGTTAGCGTGCTTTTCACATATTCAATACAGACGGACGATTTGCTCACCCTATGAATGCGTGTGAGGTATGCAGGCACTTCTTTTGTGGCTTGTGAATGTGGTATTTCATTAAGGTCCCCTCATCTCTGGTTTACACATTTCTAATCAAATGAGAACGTACGTTTCCGAGGGCTTAAGTTCAAAAGTAAAGCTGACCGCAAAACCCTTGTGGTTGCAAACTGCACTTCAGCCACATGTGGTCTTGCTGTGAATTAGAATGTTTGTCACAGTCCAGCTAATTTTGCATTGTTGAGCATTTTCTTTCCCCAGCTGCGTTTTAAAGGATTTCACTTTTTGGCAGCTCGCAAAAGCTCACCTCCTACTAAAGTATGCCAACATTTTTAATGTATCCTCGCTTTTCACGGTTTTCACTTTACTTGCATCTCCCACGGAGCACTGGTAGAAAACTTTCCGTGGGTTTTAAGGATATAGGAATGGGAATTTTTAGAGTAAGCTTTAAAAGTTGTTGAGGTGAAATAATCATGTTGTAGACTTTTAGAACAGAACCATGATAACTCTGTGAGGTCCCACTGTTCATTTATTACTGGTGTGTGTCTATTATTGGCTTTACGTTGTACATTTGTATTGCATGTTTTTTAATTGTATCAGCTCACCAAAATCCATGCAACTAGTTATTACAATAAAGTATTGCACTTGAACATGGACTATAATTGATGACTGTGCTAAAAAATACTATCACAGTACAAGCTTTTCGATAATTTGAAGTACCTCAAAACAGTATCTATGTAATGCCATTACTATATCCAATTCTTTTGGATTGCATCAGAAAAAACTGCAAAAAGCAAAATTGTCACTCGTGAATCAATGTGCAAACCTGTATCATAGCAATATATTGTCACTTGATATTTAGATTAATGTCACAGGTTCTCCGGCTGGATTTCTAATTACCCGTACAATCCACCTACACAACATATCAAACAGAAGTAGAAGATATGGATGTTATTTTATCAGCCATTTCACGATGAAATGAAAGGTTTCACTCCATGATCTGCTTCACTTGTTTCGTCTATATAAAATTGTGACAGGCAGCCTTTTCACTGACAAGTGAAGCTTCAGGAGAAATGGCTCTTCATAGGAATGGGGAATTCAAATGTCATTTTCTCCACCGGTTTTCATTACCATCCTTTCAACTTCTTCAATCTACACAAGTAGCACCAGACTCACATATTTCCTAAAAAATAAACTCAGATGGCACGCTTGCTGCCCCCAGTACAAATACAAGATCTCAAATAGTGCTAAATGGCATCACATGCACGTTTTTCTCCAATATAGAAAGAGTGATCTTAAGATCTTAAGAGTGTTTAAATCTGGCTTTTTTACCAGGAGATACATTCTGCTTTTGCAAGACATCCTATAAAATTAATTGAAACCTATGATTTAGCAAAAATACAGCCATTCAAAATGAGGGAGGTACGCTGCCTTACAACGCGGTGGACGTAGCGTAACCTACAGCACGTTGTTTGAAATGGGATAATAGTATCCACAACTACCTTGTACAACCGCCAGGTGGAGCTAATAAAGCTTAACGTCACATGTGCATGTACAGCATTTGAGCTGTGATTAGTTTTGTTATCTTGCCATGCTGAGGCCCTAGGTTCAATTCCTGAGGTACTGTATGTGTGGGGTTTGCATGTTCTCGCTGGGTTCTTGTGAGTTTCCCCCAGGTAATTTAATTTCCTCTTGCAGTCCAAAAAATACTGGTAGGTTCCTTGGCTTATTGGAATACTGACACTGGTTTAAGTGTCAAGGCTAAAGTGATTAGAAAATGGATGAAACTAAAGGCACTGTGTAACTACTGTATATACAGTGATAGAAACCCACTATGAGATGGCAGGATCTTACTGAGGATAAATTATTTTATAGTGCTCGTTTAAGGAGTCAGCCTTTCCACTTCTCTGGATCTGACCAATCTAACTACCTGTTTTCTGCACTTTCTCTATCATGCTTGATTTATAATTATTCTGAAAATCTCCTTCTTGAAATGGGTCATTTATAAATACCTGTTTTCACTGTTAACATCTTGTACCAACTCTGTGACAAAATATACACTGAGCTCAACCTGACAGCTGCTGAGTCCTTAGTTCACCAGCATTGAATAAAAAAATCTTTAGATTTCTATATTTATATCTTTATTTAGTAGTTCCATTACTGACAAAGGCTAAATTACTTTCTTGGAAAAATGTATTTTGTGTGTTGCAAAAAAATGACTTGCTTTAACAAAATTTACAAATGCTTTCCCCTGGCAATCTACCTGAATGCCCAACTCTTTGAGACGCCTTCCACGACACCATGTTTGCTATTAATTCATTTAAGGGCACTCCTACTGAATTGCTCTGTTTTTCATGTGTGCTAATTTTCTGACTATCCTATCAAACCTTCATAGTCTCCCTGCCAGAAATGCACCTGATTTGTCAAGCCCCTAACTCTCTGCCAAATCTGCTTCAGGTTCACATGTTCTTTTGTAACACCTTTCTGTGATTTTTCACAATCTGTGAATGCTAACCCTAACACTACCTGGGGTGTCAACTGAGCATTACTGAGATCTATATCTGAATGTCTTCGGGCTACGGATCTGAAAAATTTCCCAAACCAAAAAGAATAAGTGGAAAACAATCCCGACCACCGATCAAACCTCGTGCAATACAATGGGATTCAATAATGCTTGGTTACAACGTTTGACCCGACCGAGTCAGTTTTGGGATACACTCACCACGCGGTGCACCGCACCTCCAGACCCCAGAGAGTTTCCAGAAAAAAAAAATTCAGATAGGAGCAAAACACCACTTGTCCAAAACCTGACTTGGGCCCCTAAATCCAGTTCTGAGCTTAAAAATTGTCTAAGTAGTGTGTGAATATTAACCCTAACCCTACCTGGGGTGTCAACGGAGCATTTTAGAGATCTATATCTGAACGTCTCTGGGAATCGGATTTTGCCATGTTCCACAAAACAGAAAGTAAGAGTGGGAAACAATCAAGACCACCGATCAAAGCTCTTTCAAGTGAATGAGATTCAACAATGCTTGGTTATAACTTTTGATCCGACCGACTCAGATTTGGGATTTAATTACCGTGCTGTGCATCACACATCCAGGCCTCAGAGAGTTTCCAAAAAAGAAATTTCAGATAGCAGCAAAAAAACACTCGTTCTAAACCTGACTTGGGCCCCAAAATCCAGCACTGACCTTGAAAATTCTCTAAGTAGTGTGTGAATGCTAACCCTAACCCTACCTGGGGTGTCAATTGAGCATCTCCAAGATCTATATCTGAACGTCTCTGGGAATCGGATTTTGAGAAGTTTCCCAAACCAAACAGTACGAGTGGGAAACAATCAAGACCAATGATCAAAGCTCTTGCAAGGGAATGAGATTCAATAATGCTTGGTTATAACTTTGGTCCAACTACCTCAGTTGTGGGATACAATTACCACGTAGTCAACCGCGCCATCCAGCCCTCAGAGAGTTAAAAATAAATTCAGATAGGAGCAAAAAAACACTCGTCCTAAACCTGAGTTGGGCTCCAAAATCCAGCGCTGAGCTTAAAAATTGTGTAAGAAGTGTGTTAATACTAACCCTAACCCTACCTGGGGTGTAAACTGAGCATTTCAGCGATCTATATCTGAACGTCTCTGGGCATCGGATTTTGACATGTTCCCCAAACCAAAAAGTATGAGTGGGAAACACTGGGCTGTTGGCAGAAAACGCCCGGTTTCGAATTCCAGTCAATGCTGAAGGACAATCTTTTGCCAAATACAGAACCTAAATTGTATACTGTTTAGACTTTTAATAATTTTAAACTGTGTATTGCAGCATGTTAAACATTAAACTGATTAAAAAGTAGGTATATTTTATAAAAGCAAGATTGCTTAGTTGGACAAAAGTACACAACCTTCCACCTTCTTCGTACTGAAAGTATTTTAATTAACCATAAATATTTTATGCATCAAAGTCTTGGATTAATAACTGGAGAAAGATTGGCCAGCCAATCACATACTGCAGTATTCCGAGCAGTACAGGGTTTTACCACACATTTTGAATGGCTGCATCTTTACGTAGTTACCATTTGGTGAAATAACTGTAACACAAGAAGTCAGAATGGGGTGTATTTTTCTATATTGTGCATTGGAGCTTTCTGTTCTCTTTGGGTAAGAACAATTAACCACAGGCAAGCTGGCATTAGACTTTCAAGAGTTCCCACTCTTGAAAATGACAGGTAATAGAATTACCTCCAAAAACTCCTTCATGTCTTCTTGACTGGGCTTCTTAAACATTTGTTGACAAAAAATGATGCAGTATTGCGTTTACCTTTTATCACTGAAGACTTTCTGAAATACTTTTGAAGACCAAAAACGAAAGCGTCTTACAACAATTTCAAAAGCTATATTGAAAATGCAGTAATATTTAAATACATCTCATTTTGAATTTGAAAAGGTTTCCGCAATCTTTGAAAAGACAATTAAAAAAAATGGAGATGTTCCAGGTCCAGAAGTTAGTGCATCCCCTAACAAGCAATCTCGCTGAGCTTACTGTACCCTGGCACTGTAAGGGCAAATTATATTTCTGTTCGCTGTATGTTATGTGAGGAGAGCCCAGCAGAAAAATCAATTAAGCCATGTGACCTCGCAAGGAGTCACAGAGGGGAGAGAAACCATGCATTGTCATGGCAACTTGCTGACACGGCAGTGTCTTCTTACAAGTCCTAACCTCAGATCTTCCTCACAATGCACCACAGGGTTATCAGCCTGGGCCTGAAGCAAAAAAGGATGGTGAATGATGACACAAAGAGTTGTAAATCCATTATTTGATGACACAAATTACCAAGAGTATAGCAGCACTTTATTTGACCAATTCAAACATTTGCTGCACTCTAACCCCCTTAAATATTTTAACTGATGTTTCATTTCATCGCCCTGACGTACCACTGTTATAGAGCTGCTGTAGCCAGTTAATAAAAAGTGCTCATTCAGTCTCTATGAAATATGCAACACAAGATACATGCCACCGGTTCTCTTACATTCTCTTCACGACAAGTAGGAGCAACAGCAAGGAGACACTGGAAACTGGAGCCCAGCGGTATATCTATCAGACAATTGATTCAAAATATTAGAACTATCTAATATGACCTCAAACATTGAATCTGGACAAATTGAACTCAGGGCCACAGAGCTGCAAGTCTAAATATTAACCAGTGGGCTACTGTGCTGCCCTCTGTGTTGTAGCATATTCAATGAAATGTACAAAAAAGGCCTACCACAGTGCAGACTGAAGGATGGGCCAAAATGAGAAGTAAACCAATGTATTAAATCATTTTGCAAGGATCAGTCCGACAAAAGTAACGATTCAAAGTTCTTCCGTGTGACGAATACCACATCTCATCAGTATTTCAGAGATACAGTGCCTTGGAAAAGTCTCCAAATTTTCACGAGGCCACCCCAAGGCATACAACAACTTAGAGGGTTGCAGCAAAAGCTTGTAAAAGCCTCTCAAATGCTTACACAAAGTGCTTGCTGAGCTGAGCGGGTTACAGACTTTAGGCACTTAATGCCTTAAAGGGATGTGCAACAAAAGACGTAATTTAACACTCCCAAACTCTACTCAAAGCAATAGGTCACTTGAAACTACTGGACTGCACATAAAGTAAGCTTAAATGTTTAAAGTATGTTCTCATATGATCAAATATATCCATAGAACGATCTAAAACTAAAATGAATGTGTATTCCAATTAATCTCACGATCATAAATGATCGTAAATAGAAACCGCTTGACAGCAAATGCAAACTAGCCATCTTTATACTTGTGAACGGCATGGTAACAAGCACTGTCTAATGAATACATTCATATAGAAAAGTAAGGTACAGCTATAGTTAGGAGGCAGCCATTCTGTGGCTGCATTCCCTAATTCATAGTTTATATACTGTAAGCCTAAATTAATGTAACAGAAATGCACATCAGAGCTGTTCTCTGGTTTCAGACCAGATTCCATGGGCTATCACAGCTTGCCATGAACAGATTACCTAAACTAGCAATATCAACTACTGACTCTGTTTGTCCTACAGGGAACGATTTGCAGCTGAAGATTTATAAGCACCAGGCTAGATACAGTACCAGAGTTATATACCAGAGGAGTTTTACACTTCAGTGCCACTGAAAGCAGGCAAGGAAGAAAGAGCCCAGCTCTGAGGGCTGAACAGGAACACACCTGCTCCCTGCACTGCGCATAAAGACCAGCTACACTGCTAGGAAATGACTTCTTACATTGGAAATATTTGGTAACAATAATGTAGTTCAAGAAAAAAATAGCTGCAGGACCCAAGAGTTTATCATCATCGATGACACAGGACCATTATCAGTAGTCTTAAAAATAAACGTTCAGTGTAAACTAAAGATAAGAGAATCCCTGAGTGAAAATATCTGTAGATATACTGTGTAATCTAAGGACTGTTCTGTTAAAATCTGAACCACACTACAATAAACTCTCTAATGTACTGTACATCTTAACTGTACATTGTAATCCAATCAATAATGGGAAGTCTTTACTGGAGAAACACTATATTTGACATTAGTTTACACATAAACACATACCGTACAGCTGCTAGCTTCAGAAGACAAAACAGGCTTGGCATTTGGCATTTTCTAAAGGCATTTCGTGTAGCAGGGGGCATAAAATAATAGTTAGCTAACCCTAGGGCCATAAATAGCCTAGGACTTGAACATACAGTTATAACTCCAAATGAAAATGAAACAGGCTAGAGGCAGCAGTTTCTGAAGAACACAGAAAGAAAAAAATTCAAGTCTTGAAAATTGTAGCTGGCAGTGATGACATTTTGAATGTCATAGGGACACTAATAAGCTTGTCTGCTCTCTCTTGCAGTGTGAAGTAGGGTCATTGTTGACTGGGTAGCCAAGAGCTGTCCTATTAGCCTTCCCTGAATAAGACCCAGGTGAGGACCATGTGATAAAACATTGAATTTCATCTGGTGTCAATCAATCAATGGCAATTTCATTCTGCATCATAAGTGAGGCTCTGATCTGTCTGAAAAGAGGTGGATTATCATGACTGTATACAGTGATTCTGTTTCTTGCATTTATAGTTCTTCTCCAGAATTACTGCTTTACTACAGCTCCCGTAATTTCACCATCCCACTCTGGAAAACTGGCAGAGACAAAAATCCTGAGGTGAGAAATTGCTGCAAAAGGTGCTTCCACCAAGTACTGATATAGAGGGTTGAATGCTCATGCAATCGGTAAATTTCATGTATATCTTCGTTGCAGGTTTTGTCTTCACATGTTAAGCATTCAATTTAATCAGTAAAGCTTTGGATAAAAACAAATATGTTCTTGTTACTCATGAAAATGTGATGCTATTGACAGGGGGTGATTACTTTTGCAAGGTACTGTCTATACTATATATAAGTCTATACACTCATGTAGCTCAACCAATAAAGGCTCTTGCCCAGGGCAGATTCTGGGCATCATATCCCAGATGTGTTCAAAAGGCTCTTCGGAACTGCTGTTAGATCCTGCAGTGTGTTAAGTAAGGAAAATCTCAGCAGAGGTTGACTGCTTAGAGAGAGAGCAGTCTCCCTTTCCTTCACACTGGGGCAGAGGTTGTGGAGAGTCAAGATATGCCAGCTTTTGTAATTATTACTGTAACTAATCTAGAAAACAAATCTATATAATTTTGTTCATACAATCACTTGTAATTGCCTTGACACTGGAGGAAGTCTGTAATATCTCCTATCTGCTGTTGCGTGCTAAACAGTACTGATAGAAAAAGCCTTGGCTCAAGTTCCGTTTCAGTGTGTATCTGAAGTATGAGGGCTGTATATTTGTTAACTCCATTTCAAAAGTAATAAACAGGCCCCTGAAATCAGAAATCCATAATTCAGAAATAAAATATGGGTATCGCCTCAAAATCCAATTCAATGTCAAGATCATTCCTTTTGGTTCTAAGATGGCATTAATGGCTCTACGCTTCTGGCTGCTTCTTGGCCAGATGTTATGTAAACTCAAGGGGATTTGTCTAGCACTCACAGAGCTCAATAAGCCATGCTATCAGAGCAAGATGAGCACCTGGAGCCACATGCGTTCCATGTCTGTTTAGGACTGGGAAATGTGGCACCTCCTCCGCCAGCCTCAAGGATAGAGTTCGGATAACTTCAGGATTAGTCATTTATCTCTTTACACACATTTTAAATGATGCACATTGTCAGTTAAGGATGGCACAGACTGGTGGGAATGGTCCTGGGTTCCTGGGAACTGGAAAGTTGTGGGTTTGTGTTCCCCTCTGCAGATTCAACTTTTGAGCAACGTACTTTACCCCGATTTCCCCACCCCATCCAGCTGCTTCAAGAACACAGATCTACAGCAGCACAGAGTCCAAAAGTCACGTACATCCACTCCAGACTACAGCAGGCCATTAGGCTACCAATACCATTAGAGTCCCTGGATCTTTTAGTCAAATGACTGAAACGAACACTAACATTGAGGCGTTCGAGTAGTTCCAATACAGTGTACAAAATAATTGTCATCCCTCAAAATGAAAATGACTAGTTGTAATAAGTTGCCATTATAATCAGATTCCCCTATATTCACACTTTTAAAAGCACCCCACTTTTACTGTATGATGTTGGTGCACAGTGATGGGGGAGGGGGGGGGTCGGCGGGTCCACAGCTGTCACTCGGCAACTTCGCGATGGCATCTGCGCGGCGGGCACCGACCGGGCTACACAATCAGTTGCGAGAGGTACAAGAGGAGCGGACAGAGCCAGGCCCGCCATTGTAAGCATGCTTGACCGCGCGGCTGAGGACCTGCTTCCAAGCCCTTGATGTGTTCCCTGGCCTCAGGCCACGCTTTCCTCTCGGCCTGCTGCTCCATGTACGGTACGAGACTGACGGCACTCTCTCCTTTATCTTTGACCTTGGCTGACAGCTCTCACTGTAACTACTGTCCCTGGAATAACGGCTTAGAAGAAAACTGCTGCACAATCAGCTTTTGTACAAAGTAAGCCAGAGCTCGATAAGAGAGCCACACAATACTCTTTTATTGGGGGGGATATGAATATGAAGAATTTCATGTTACTTTGATGTCAAAAGCAATGATTTCAAATTTACAATAAATGTACCAAAACTACAGAATCTTTATTGCAATATGTGAATAGAGCCTGAAGAAAATGTTGTAGAAAATAGTCGGACCTCTACAGACATTTTTTTTTACTCATGTTTAAATCAATGATCAAATTATTGAATTCCTCTTAATCCTTTATGTACTGTATACAGCTTAATCTAAAGAGATCCATTTGTTTTATTCAGAACACAAACTGTAATTTGATAAGTACAGAAACTCAAACACAAAAATTAAAACTGAAACATGTGGACAATATAGATTCTAATGGAAGAGATTACAGTCATGTCACTCGGATAACATCCAGGGATAAGAACCATACCATATGCTATGGGGAAAGAATGTGCCGTTTTTTAAAAAAATAAGTTATATAACATCCTACAAAAAAAAAACTGCAAAATCATAGAAGTCCACACATTATGCTTACATATGCAACAGGTATTAGCATCTAATACATTAAAAAGTAATGCATTCTCTATCTTAGCTGTTTAGAACATGGAGGTTCTATTATGGCTACAGACAGAACTGTAGGAATACCGTGACAAATCTTGCCTTGTATGAATTGTATTTGAAAAGCAGCGAACAGTCCGAGTTCCATCACAGAAGGTAGGCCCAGATGGTTACAGAAGAAAGGTAAGGAATTAATGCCCTGCAGTAAAATCTTTGCCACTTCAGTGGGCAGCCCAGGCACAGGTTCCACCTTTGCTGCAGGCTCAGAAATCAAGAGCACTGGCTGCGAACTCCTTACTCTATGCACATCCGGTGTCCGCTATTTTTATTTTTAACCAGGTCATACAAAACCTGGAGCTCATGCAGATAAGTGTTATTAATGTACAAAAGCACAGTACTTAGCACACTTGTTAACACACACACTGGTAGAAGATAATTTCTTACACTTATAGAATTCTTCTGGACACTCTTCTCAAAGAGCTTTACAGAAATTCAGAAAAGGGCATACAGAATACATGCAAAAATAAATTTGGCTAAAACGGAACACAAGCCTCTTTAATTAAACCTCCTCTAAAGAGCCTCCTCATGTCCTAAGATGAGACTACTAAGGAGGCATTACCCTCCAGAATTCCCGTGGAGGGGGAAGCACAGCTTTGGCACAGAGGGCAGGTCTGCTCCTGTGTGAGCTGTGTAGCTTCCCAAGAGACTGCAGGTCACATCCTGGGCCCAACTGCACATGCTGCAATCCCACACACACTTTTCAAGCACACCTCCAATTAAACAGAAGTCCCCTTAGAATGACTCAAGAGAAAAGGAGTCAATCCCATATTTACAAAACTATGCATATCAGCAATAATCCCTTGCATTTGTATATGGGTATTCACCCTCATGCACTATACATACAGATTGGGACCTTCTTCATCCATGACCTCTCAAACACTGTCCTGCGCTGGTCCGGTCAAGAAAAACAATGCAGCACATTAAACATGAGCACTCACCCTAAGAACCAATTCAAAAATGTATGCACACGTGCTTCTGCACGAGATTTTTTTTCTACGATTTTTGCTGTTTGACCTTAGCAAGCCACATATTCCTTATTCTGCAGTGTTCGGTCTACAGGGAAAATAATTTGGGATCGTCAGTATAAAGAAAGAGTAGGCAAAATTTCCATTCAATTTATACTTATAAACTATACTTAAAACCTGTGGTTGGAGGCTGTTCATACCGATATCATTTGACCACTTTTAAACAACTGCGGAGTTGAGATTTTTAGATGAGCAGACCTGAGGGCAGAAGGGGATTTTGCATGTACAGTATCTGTTTCTGTGTTGTGTTATCTTGCCTGATCGATGAAAATGAGGACTCAGTTCATCGTCAGATTTGCAGCTGTTGGAATCACCTGGCACGCAGGCAGAAGACTGCAGCATTTCACTTCCAAGGGACCAGAAGAACATTAAAAGAGACATTCGCATAAGAATAAAACATATTTTGAAACCATCTTAAAAAGTTCAATTCATGCCCTTCTTTTTCTCAGTGCTTTTTTTTTTCCCAGTACATAAGCAATCTAGTGCACATCAAAGAACAACAAGGATTTTGTTTTCAATAAACTTTGTAATTTTAATTTTACAAGCAGGGTTTTCGGCTCTCAGGCGCCTCTGTCTGCACATTTAACAAACATGAAAGCAAAAAGCAGGGTAGGCAAGATGTAAAACTAAGAAGGTGAAAGATGTGAAGGGCTAACAGTTAACAGTCCAGTCCTGGAGAACTGCATAATACTTACTGCACATGTATAATGTTCAGCTCTAATGACTTCATTTTTTCACAGTTCGATTTAAGCCAATGACAAGGTAACATCTGAAATATCCTGAAAGGTATCGATTGCTGCTTTGATGTTTCTCTCTGGCACCTCTCTGTTGCTGAACAAGTGCCAAAACTGCATTAAAATATTAAGATTGAGAATAAGCCTTGTAATCTGACCTGGCATGACCTCCAGGGTGTCCCCTACAGCACAGTCTGAGCTGCTGTCTGTCTGCCTGCATGTGACTGACTGATCAAAGCATTGTACCGCTCGTTAACAGGCTTAGCTGAGGAATTCTATTAAAAAAATAGGAACTGCAAAAATGTACTAATCCTTTTGAACCTAATAATCAAAATCTGAGGGCAATGTAAAAGCAAACATGAATTACTCATAAAGAGTTAAAAATGCAGTATTAATTCCCTCAGTCATGTGTGCACACAACTGCAGGTAAGCAAAGAAAGTGTTTGGGCTTGACTGCACTTTTAATTAGGCTGAACTAGACCACCACCAGTGTCCTTTGTGTGTTTCCAAACTTTCTGAAATTCATCACATTTCCAGTTTTAATAAGAGAGCCCTTTCAAAATAAATAATTTGCATTTTTGTCTATAGCATTTCGTGCTTCGTTATAACCAGCTGTTGCGATATACAGTATTTGGCTTTTATTCCTCCTTGTTTGCAAGTTGGTCATTTTGGTCAAGAAACTGAAATTAAAAAGATTTAATGCACCTGTGCAGTCCAATACAGTGACTAGAAATAATGTAGGGATCTGCATGTTTGTCTCTTTGAAACAAACCCTACAGAACTAGAGGATGTTTGATGGTGGATTTAATGAAAAGAATCTGAGAAATGGCAGTCAACATAACAGCAAGGAAAAAAAACCTAAGTTACATATTCTGCTGCATGGCTTGGTTTGTTGAGGGTGGGAGGTTCTTTTTATTCTTTTAATAGAAAAGGATGAGTGAAGATATTTCTAAACAGCATCTGTGGCACTTGTTCAATGAATGTTGCATCAACTGCATCAATTGTTTATAGCCCAATTATAGCTTTAACATTAATTGCAGGATGAACTGTATGGGAGGCTCTCAGCTCTGTTTTTTTGACTTGTACCCATTATCCTAAACGTAGAGGTAGAAACAGCTAGTCCTGTGTTATTTCAAGCTTTTGATTCATATGGTGTAGTTGCCAGCATGAATAACCACTATTGCTTTTTGCATTAATAATTTATTTAAACTATATATTTTATATTAAAACATTTAATACCTACTGTACTTCATTTTATTAACACCCAAGTATTGTTAGCATAAATATTACAAACTTAATTGTATATGCAAGCTTCCTTTCATATGATGCTACATTTCTGGATGTTGCCATTTTAACATTTTCTCTGCAGATAGGCTCTTACGAACAGCGACGCACTTTCTTTTTTCCTCCCTCTATTACCTCCTCAGGTCTATCTAGATGAAAATGGCCTGCTCGACTCAGCTGTGTGATGGAGCGCGACTCCCCTTCCAACCTGTAAGATGCTTGGAAAGGTTACAAAAGTGATGCATCATTTGCACGCTCAGAGAACCCTAGATGCAGCCCCTGTGACAGCAGTGGAAAGTGTTTAGTTTCCACTGCTTTCAGGTCGTATCACAGCAACAGGTGGTCTGCCTACCAATCCTTGCATCTCTCTTCTGATTTTAAAAGCAACAATCCATTAGATTAGAGTAGTCAGCAGGTTTGCTTTCCGTCAAAGCGGTCACAGTAAAAAAACAAATATTTTATTCAACATAAATGCATTCATTCTTAGCCTATATCAACACTTGGCTATGCATTTTACTTATTTATTGCTTACTACCTCCAGATTTAAAAAACAATTATACAACCTCCAGTCTATTCGATTCAAGTTAAAATGCCATTTGAAGAGCAGCAGATACACAGAAAGCTTGGATTTTTGTCTACGACACGCAACTCTTAACACAGTGTAAACCTTCCAAGCACCCTGTCAGGGGGCCTGTCTCAAAGCTAAGCTGAGCCACTGCCCCGGCCCAGCCATCCTCCGAAAGTGACAGACGATCCCTGGCGCCATCTGGGACCCCCGGGCTGCGTGTCCTAATCTTTCCGGGCGCTCGTCCCCGAGCTCGCCTCAGATGGAAAGGCCAGCTTTGTGTGCGTCTGGAAGTCTTTGTTATCCAGGCTTTCCCGCCCCCACAATGGCGAAGCACACTGCCTCTGCTCCAGTCTCAAAATCCGCATATCCGCAGCAACACCGCTGTCCCACATTCACACACCTTTCAAAGCTGCTTTAATTGTCCGGCTGCAGGAGGAGAACTTCACAGAAGACTGGATTTAACCAAACGGATTCGCTCATCTCCATCGAGGCTTCTTAAAGCCACGGAAACACTTTCGTTTAGAGGCAAAGAGCAAACAAAACAGCTCATTAGCGCAGGTGATTTTCATGGGTTTATGTAGAAGAACACTTAAAAACATGCACGCGGATCTCCCTTGAACTTTTTTTTTTAACTGACAAACTGCTAGAGCTGGAAAGCAAGCACAGGATCACATTTGTCAGGGTTGCTTTTAGCTGGTAAAAGCATCTAAGCAATCCGTGCCATTACACCTGGCCCCTATAATTCTGATTGTTTCCCACTCCATTATTTTACACTAAACAAATTTTCCTGCAACTTTCGCCACAAGGCCTACCAATGGTTCTGAAGTGTACCTTCTATTTAACACAAATCTATTAAAAGTCAAGTATGTGCTCCAAGACATGTTCAATAATTGGAGGATTTTTGCATTACTGTAGTGAGTTTCCGTCTCATTTAATGAACAGTCCTACATTCCTTTGGATGCATCTATTTTTCTGAAATAGTCTCTTACATTTTGTAATATACAGCAAAAATCATCATCTCCTTCTCCCCTCCCAAGACTGTTGGTAGTGTTTTAAAGATCTGTATGATGATCTCTATGTGTTCATGTCCTGGACATTAAATCTGCAGACACTGGTCAAGATAAAATAAAGAAGAGGGATCCTCCGCTCTCCACGTCCATTAGCCCTGGAACACGGCTTTTAAGGCAGTTTCAGCCTGACAGAGCAGCAGGGTTGCAGAGTAGGGAAAACAAAACATCTCTGCCTTGTTTCAGATGTACCTTACCCAGCAGTTTCCAGCCATAAGTAAAGCCGATGAAATAAAAGACCTTAAAGAGAATGGGTTAAACAAAAAAAATAACTCCGACCTAATGATGGCAGATACAGAAAACACTGCATACCAGAATACCAAATGATTAAGGTACAGTATTAGGATGTGGCATTCAAAGAATGCAGTATCAACTTATATCTCCTTACTCATGAGGAATATACAGGCCATGTGAGACGTAGGTGATCACAGAGGTCTGGTTAACTGTACGTAGACCCCCTCAGTAAAGCAGAAACTGCACAGAATACACAAGGAGACTCTTAGGACTTTAGACAAAGACATTTCACTTTCAGATAATGGACCCACACCCTGAATGATCAGATTATGCTTGTTTTGATATTGAGTTTCTAACAACCATTTCAAAAAGTCAAGCTGAGAGGGGATCAGCACCTTAAGCCAAACTTAAGAAGGTAAAAGAAAAAACACTCCACGGCTACTCTTCCTTAAAATGAAGAAAAATGTACCAAAATGAGACTCCGAAGGCAGTACCATGTGACTCAAGGGAAAGTCACGAGGCTTGAAGCTCTCGAAGGGGAGTCGTTCCCATACCAAAAAAGTCACCATCAGATTATTCTGCCAATCCCCTTCATAACACCAAAGAGGTTTAGATTTTCCAATCTCCTATGTCCGTGACTTAAACTCTTACCTACTGCTTCTCAGGTGTCAAAAAAAAGATTCAAGGCACTCCTCTAACCACAGACGAACACCTCAAAATGATCTATGGGCAGGAGCAGTACCTGCTCGGCGTCCTTGTGCATCTTAAACATCACCCCTACTAATATATTCAGCGTACAGTTTGTTCACATATACATCTCCTTTCAACACCCATAGTAGCAGACAAAACTATCTGCTATCCTGACCACTTGCTGGTTTTATTTCATGCAGTGAAACCCACACAGTGTAAAACACTACCCACATTTTTATCTATATCTTTGAAATTCGTATACTCTTCTGCCTGTTTAACTGAAAAACACAAAAGCATCAGAGGGATTCCAATGCAAATGTCTTGTGGTCAAAACCACGCAGCTGGCAGGTGTGAGAGAGTCTGTGAAGTCAAACCAGGTGCTGGTGTGAGCAGTCAAGTGCAATAATTACAGAACTACAGTACCTCTATGACTTCCTGTGCCGTTATGACATAATGGCATATAAACTCAGCAGCCTCCATGACCTCTGACAGAAATAAAAGACAACTGTGAACCTCCCAAAATGTGAATGTAGACAATCAGATGCATTTCAAAACAGAACCCCTGAGCTCTTTAACTCAGAAGAAATACTTCCATTACAGCTGTTTTTTTTTTTGCTCTAAAGCAATCACTTTTGTTCAAGTGGGCAAACGTCAATAACTGGATAAAAGGCTGCCGTGTGATCCTCGAATCGTGCTCATAATCAGTTGTTTTGCTGTACTAAAGGTACAAGACACAGAGTACCAGTACTCCCCTGGCCTACAAACAGTTCTACCCAGAGATGATGCAAAAAAACAACTTGTTTTTGTAAAATGATGTTCATCTTCACAAATCAAGTTACAAATAGCCACACAGCCCCGGGCACAAGGAGAAAAACAAACATCCTTCAGAAGCACAGCACAAACATTGTGCATGGTAAAATGTAAAAGAACATGGATGTAGTATATTACTGGAAGTACTATTTTTCAGACCAATTTTAACGTCTTGCTCTAAACTACAATTTTAGTAAATCAGAAAAGAACTTGTTAAGCATATGTGAAAGTGCACATGTAAAATGAAACAAAGGCATTAGCTAAACTACCATAAAGCAGAAACAAAATTAGCTTTACCTACCCCCTGATGAGGGGATTTAGACCAACTTCTGAAGAAAACCACACTTGTTAAAAATAATTTATTTTGCTAAACAAAAACAGCAGGAGGAGCTAAATTAAAAGGAGCTTTTCTGATCCTTTCAATCTCATTAAGAAACAAGATGTCCAAAAGAAGAGTTGCACTTCAAAGGACCACCAGTTTCAATCTGTAGCTCTTCTGGATACTGCCATGATCCATATTCTAAGCAAGCATCATGCCTTTATTGCACTGCAGTAATAGCACATATATCTTTGAGATTTTGTTTGAATAGGCCTGTTCCTATTCTGAAACTTCCTATTCTGGCTGAAATTTTCAGGTTATAAGAAGAATCTACAAGACTGGATTCCTTGAGGCCTAACCACTGTCTTTCAGTGGTAAAAGGATAATTGACTGCAACCATAACCCACTGAGCATGTCTGTGGATCTTAGGGCCAGCCCTATATTAATTTTACCACCACCTAGGATTAACTGTTTTCCCTTCCTTAAACAGATATTTGATATGACACCCTCAACATGATATCTTTTTACTCCTTTTGTGTTTTTTGTTTGAAAAAGTAAAGAACACTTTTGTATCAACAACTGTAATCAGCGTTCTCATTTCTGTACTGTTATGGAATCTTTCAATCATCTCTGAGAAAAATTAGTCACACATTGTAACAGACCAGCACAACAAAACTATCCTTCAACACTTTCTTCATTCATTAGCGATCTGCTTTTCCTGTCTGTTACACCTTGAAAATTGTTCTTTTTTGCTTAATATAAGAATGAAGTGTGAGAGTGTCCTGTAATAAAGACGTAATGGCAAGTCATTTTGAAGCTGAATGAGTGACATGTTAATGAAATATTAAACCAGTCGACCACATGTTAAAGCTGTACAGATTAGTCATGACCATTACCCACTGCAGCCAGTCCCACCCATAAGCTGCAGGACTCTTTCTCTCAAACATACAGAGATCTCAAAATCCAAACTGTTCATAATTTGTTTACCAGGAGCAGGCCATTGACAAGCTTTGAGGCTGTGACATTTTGCCAAGGAAAAGTCTGGGTTACCAGTAGTCCAGACACACACGCAAGAGGAGTGAAAACTCAGAGTCCGAGCAGCTGTTCTTTCTAAAATTAACAAAACTTCTCAGGGTGTATGGACTAGCGCTTGCTGCACTTGAAAGGACTAGGCTGTTTACAGTGCTCTGCAAGAGCATTCAGACACTTGCCATTTTGTGAAATCACAAAAAGATGTACGCATTTTTTAAACTTAATATTGTTCTTCAAAACCTGAATGCTCAAACTGCAGACCTCTAAGGTGCTGTAGATTAGCTACAGCAATAACTTGTTATTCTTCAAAAACAAATAAAATATTGCTGTTTGCATACGTATTCAGACCTGTGAACTCAATATTTGTTGGAAGTACCTTTGGCAGCAAATATTGCCACATGTCTTTTCAGCAAAGCATCCTTGGACTTTGCACATGGATTGAATGCAGTTTTTGTCTATTCTTTTTGGCAGATTTGCTCAAGCTTTCTCAATGCGTATGGACAGCAGATTTCAAGTCTTTCTAAAGATTCAAGTCAGGACATTGACTAGGACACTCAAGAGCATTCTTTTTTTTTAAACCTTAAAAACACTCCACTGAAAACTTGGCCTTGTGCCATTTTGTCCGTGTTTGTGATCTGCAGCATATTTTCCCTCTAAGATCCGCCAGTACTTTGCTCCATCTATGTTCCCATCAGTCTTGACAAGCTTCCCAGTCTCTCCTGATGAGGACCACTGCTACCACCATGCTTGAGAGCAGAGATCATAAAGGTCCAGTGTTTGTCTTGAATGACCAAAAAAACCCTTTGCCACATGTTTGCAATATCACTTAAGTGCTATATGGCAAACTCTGTGTGGGTTTTGACATTTTTTCCGTTCCATACAAGACTCCCCTGTTAGGGAGTAACCAGAAATGCATTCTCCCACCTCATTCACTAGACTCTATAGCTCTTTCAAAGTTGCTGCTGGTGTCCCTAACCAGTCTCCTCCTAACCCAGCTGATCAGTTCGGATAGACAGCTTAATCTAGGCAAAGTCTTGGTGCCTTCCATTTCTTTATCAACTTTACCATGCTCAAAAGGGATATAAAGGGTCTTTGAAATGCTTTTATACCCTTCTTCTGATCTGTGCCTTTCTATACTTTCATCTTTAAGTTTCTTCTAAAAGCTACTTGGAATTCATGGTTGAAACTTTTTTAAATCCACTACCTTACAGAGACAGGTGTATTTCTTCATTGTGAAATCACACTATTATCCCGCACAGACAGAGGCCACTCAACTAATTGCAAACTGTAAGTAAGGTAATTTTGTGCACCTCAATTAATATAGATTTGCTTTTAGAAAAGGGTTTGAATGCTTATGGAAGAAAAATTTTCATATCCAGAGCAATTTCAAAAGAGCAACTTTCTCTAGTGTACAGCAGCAGTGTTTTCACCTTGGGATACTGTTGCAAAACAGACCACATTTGTGGCAACAGTAACAAAAAAGCATAAATGTGATGGTACCAACTAACAAATGCCCTGTAGTCAGAAATAAAAGCTGAACAAGCTGATCGTGTGGTTTCTTGGTTTTCGGAGCACAGAGCAATGAGGTGATATGAATTTAAAAGCAACACAGAATTCATGACCACACGCCTGCCCTGCCACTGCGGACAAGGTGATTTTTTTCATTCATCTAACCACTAATTCTCACCATTTTGTTTGAAGCAAACAAATGTCAGTTAATGTAACAAAACAAGTGCATGGACATCCTTTTTAGACATATACAACGTAATGAAACTGTTAAGTAAACTAAACCTACAGCTGATGGAATTCCTTTGCTCTGTCAATTTGGCTCGTGATCATTAGAATTTATTTCAGGAACGAAAACGTCTCATTATCATATGAGACACACAATGTACCCAGTCCTGGAGGTGTAATGATTGTTGTGCTTTGTATTTATGGAACTTCATTGAAGTTGATAGTTGAGAGTTGTGATTTCATTTGAAGCCACAGTGCTTAGATGAAGGAGGTTCAGTTGTTTCATGCAACTTCTGTCTGTGACAATAAAACAAAATACAGAACTCCAGCAGGGATATTGACTGGGCTCTTATAGCAGACCAGTCATAGACATGAGTTTCAGCTCCTTCTGGTGTTTCCAGCTTACTGAGGGGGCTGATTTTGCTCTGCAAGAGACAAAGTGGACAGTCTCTGCAAAAACAAAATGACATTCTGCATTCCTCCATGAAAATGATATTCTCTTACAGCATCAAACTGTACAAGAAAAATGTTCTACAACAGTGGTTCTCAATCCCTAGTCTGCTAATTTGTGTTACAGCTGGGCCCTTATTCACCAGTGCTAATTGCTTGCCAAAACTTGATCTGCTTGCAGGATTAGAATTTTCTCTGCACTCAGGCCGTGGTTTAAAAAATACCCTAGTTATAATGAATTACT
This sequence comes from Atractosteus spatula, assembly GCF_055471065.1. Lineage (NCBI taxonomy): Eukaryota > Metazoa > Chordata > Actinopteri > Semionotiformes > Lepisosteidae > Atractosteus > Atractosteus spatula. The sequence continues at coordinate 8,397,568 of NC_142711.1, read as the reverse complement.
TACATGTTTGGAAGCACACAAAAGCCTCACTCCTTCTCTCCTCACAGTGCTAATTAAAATTTTGCTCTCTTACTTCTGATTAAACAACTCTTGATAGGTGAACAGAGGATGACAGACACAGGTGGGAATCGCACTCCATCAGAATACTCCTCAATTCAGTGTTTTCCCTCTGCTTATGTCCAATTGGTCATATTTATAGAAGAAAGCATGAATGAAGGCAATGCTGAAATTCACCGATTAGCACAGGGCTCATAGCCAGTATAAATCTCATTCCGTTTTTTTTTTTAAAGAGGTGAAAACAAATTTTGTAAAAGGCTTCAAAGCCCAGAAGACACAGCAGTTACTCAAGACCAGGACTGCAAAGCACTGTAGTGGGGATATTTTCAAAACCAAGGACTGAGCAAAAACAAAACAAGCAAGCAGATCAATTAATGGCAGTGATTAACAGTGGTAATTAAGGGCCCCATTGGAACACAAACCAGCAAATACAAGAGTACTCCAGGCCCAGGACTGAGAACCACTGTTCTAACTTAACAAATGAAAGAAATCCATTTGGCTTTCGGTTGCTTGGTAACTGATCCACAAATTCAGCCCAGGCTTTCCTTGAAAGACCATCTTTATATTGCCTCGTTCACTCAGTGTCAGAACAGAAAATGTCTCTGCCATCAAGTGTGAGCAGTCTTTTCACAACAGAATCGTACCGGACCCAAAAGCCATGTCTTGGCATCAGAGTAGCAATTTTTATCTGCTGCTAGGTCTTCTACCGAAAAAGGTCAGATACCTTTATTTCCAAAATCATTTCAAAACTAGAGTCTACGGGGGCTTGCAAGAGTACATTGCAAGCAGTTAGGTAAGCCTTTTGTCCCCAGTGAAAGGATGATGCGTCAACCCTAGCTTTTCCAATAGAATCCCTTTTGGTACAATACCTCAACAAATGTGAAGCACACGTCAGTGGGACGTCTGTCACACACAGAAGAGTAGAATCTTAAACTCTACCACCACCAGCTCCCAGTCTCTTAGCTCTTCATATCTGTCCAGTGTACTGCAAACGGAGTAAGAATAGCTTGGGGGAACCCTTTGACTAACAGATTTTTCGGGGATCCTCCATGAGGCTGTATCAGACATACCCACAATAAGCAGTTTTCCTTCTGCAGGGGGCCAAATGGTTACATTCCAAGCAACCTGAAGGAAAGCAGACCGCAAACAAATCCCCTACAAATATGCCCAAATTAGAAAAACTGCAATCAATTAGCCTGTGATTAACAATTCAACTGAAGCAAATACCAGAGCTGTTCCTACAGGACCAGTGCCACTTTGAACCTGGCTGCAGCGTGAAACATATATAGCCTAAGTGTCCATTCAGCAGATTCGCACAGACAAACCAGGTTCTTTCACTAGACCAGTCCCCAGATGTCGAACAGATTACGGCTGAAAGAGAATTAGCTATTAAAGCCTTTTCTTTTTCATTTTACATCATGTTTCATGATTAGTCTCGTTTGTATTTTAACAGGACTCCTAAAGAGAACACAAGTTAAGAAATCATATCTGAGGAGACATCAGCTGAACCAACCAATGTATATCATTGCAGGTGTATTTAAATATATCCAGTAGTACAATGGTTCCCAGCCTTGCTGGTCTTCCTTCCAATGGAGCTCTTACACTCCAGTGCGAATTGAGGACTTAGCCTGAACAAGCAAGCAGTTATTTAACTTTATCTGACACTTTAGGCATGGTCAAAACTACCATTTCCAACAACTTCAGCATACAGACTTACACACAGCCCTTCCTAAACTCTCCAACAATTTTGTTTCTGACTGAAATGCTCTTACCTGCAGCGTGTCTTTACACAAAGGGTTGTGGGAGTGTGGAACAAGCTACCATGCCACTTTGTTCAGGTCAATGCCCAGGCATCCATCAAGGAACTGCTGGATAAGATCCATGCTAACTACAGGTACCAAACAGATAAGATGAGCCAGTGCCTCCTCTCTTTTCTAATCATTACGTCTTAAATCTGAAAGGCAATTGGATGTATGCAATTTCAGATTCACTCTTAACAACACAAACTGCACTGTGCACAGGAACTCACCATTACTACTTTCTTTTAACACTGCAAAAAATAAATTCCATACAACTAGTTGTTATGGCAATGAAGTATTGAACTTGAAAAGCTGTGTGTGGAGGGACTGAAAGAAAGAAAACTGAATTCAGTCTTTTAATGCCTTACAAAAAAAAAATCTGTGTTCCACTCAGAAGTAAAATCCATATTTTAAACTGGTAGCTATTGTTTAACTATTTCTGACTTACAATATTAGAATATTACTAGTGCAGTTTTTTCAGTAAAAGATTAAACTGAATAATGCATGCATTTAATCCTAAACATACTGAAAATTCATAGTTTAGTGCAGCACTGCTCAAGAGATTTACGGTTTGACAGGCTAATTTACATACTGTTGATCTTGTGACACCGCACACAGAGGGCACACGGATGCTACAGTATGAGAGACCGAGCTCCAACATTTTAAAATCAATTTAGTTGCTTCTTGGCTTTGAATACACTACCCAGACTGCATCCATAGGCACAGGTCTGAAGCCTACATAAGGCTGAATGAGGAAGATAAAAGGGCATTTTTGATAACAAGCACCAGACTCTGAAAGACATTGAGGTTATAGCATATTGAAGAGAGAATTTGAAGACCGATGTATTTACATGAAAAATACCTATACCTTTTAGCGGCATTATTTTTTTAATTAACGAGACACTGAAACATGCACAGGATGTCTGTCAGGTAAAGTAGTTAAGCTTTCTTCTGCTCACAACACAAAAGCAAAGCAAAATAAACAGGAAAATAGTTGATATAGTACAGCTCTCTAATATTTTCTCTACACCATCCATTTGTGCTTAAATGAAACCTTAATGAATTTAAAGACAGCAAAAACATTTTATAGTATATCGCCGAGCTACACAGAAACATCTATTTTGGGGGATGAAACTTTAAAACACAGCCATCACATGTACATCTTGTGCATGCACTATTTAATTCAAATATTCCTGGTTGACATTAGGTAATTTAAAAATAATCGTAGGATGAATAATGACAAAAAATAGCTTGTGGGCTTGACTTCCATTAAATGTAATTATCTATCATTCTAGGTGTCCACTTTACACTATTCACTGAAAATAAGTTGTATTTTAACCATTTAGATTTCAGCCATACATGTAGACTATTAAAAAGTATTAATGACAACATATTTCAGAGTTCTGTGGAGGTGTAGACTAATAACTAGAAAATGCATCTATTTCTTGCAGTTCTGATAAAACTATTAGAGATTCTTCTGTATTTTGTATTTTACAAAACACATCTGCTGTAAAGGAGAGGCCTTATGGTGCCCCACTCAATGGAATACTAGACAGGATCAGTGACTTTACCAAAGCCTACAGTAAATGCAGCTGCAAGACCAATGAATATTTACTCCAGGCATTGTATTTTTACATAAAGAAATCAGAAAGCAAGATGTTTGTTTTTTTAAATACCACCAGCAACTAAGTAATACTGGTATTTACTATCAAACCAAAGCATACTTAAAATGAATCAGATAGTGCCATTTGATTCCCCTGGCTAATTCCAAAATCCTTCAGCCTCCTGTCCTTGCCGTTAAAAGGATGGGTCACTGCTTCCACTCGTTTGTAATCTTTCTGATGCATTTCAGAGTTAATGCATGACTGGATATCTGGAATTTCAGATTCCCTTTCCCCCCCCCCCAACAATAATCACGTGGCATCCTAACACACTATTTTTTCCCCACACAAGGCAACATTTTGCTGCAGGAGAGCTGAAAATAAACACTCATCATCTAAGATACTGTATAAAACAAGCATGGAAACTGGGAACACGTGATGACAGAAAAACATCCCCTCAATATGTAAAAGAGCAGCAGGACTCCTGGCCCATTACACCCCTCAATAAGATGTGTGAACTCCCTCGGATGGGGTTCCCAGTCAAGTGTTCACTGGATTTTCCTCCACTTTGCCATCTCGGTACCGACAATGGCTGTTGACAGTTTCCAAGAGGGAGTGGACAGATTTAAAATACTATTTCCTGTACATATGGTTGCTGTTCTGTATGTAGATCAAGGTCTTTTGTCTTGGTGTACATAAAACACTACGCCAAATATAGACCGTATATTCCAGACACAATCGTATAATACTGAAGCTTGTTCATATTTTCTGTGATCAAAGCTACCCTCAGCTACTTTTGTCAAGACAAAATTCCAGGGTTGCCCCACGACAGCAGAAGCCTTTCACAAAGCAGCCGTGAACAGGGGCAGCCAACCAGTCAGCTGCACTTGGCGCAGCCTATGAAATGAGCATGGCCAACGCTGAAGAAAAGCCAGGGAAACCAGCGAGATCAGCCACTGAACGAGCAGTACCAGCCGATCAAGGATCACCTGCAGAAGCAACCCCCCACCCCCACCCCACCCCAACATGTACTGCTTCTAACTGGCTCTGCCGGGCCTCAAACACTGCCGCGCGCTCGGAAATCACAGGAGACCACGCGCCGCTTGTCACGCTCGATTCTCGTAAGGAGGAGCGAGCCGCCCGTTGCCATCTTGGGTCGCGGTCAAGCGGTTTTAAAATTTCCAAAAAACAAGAGAACACAGGCACAAGCAAAAAACTGGCGTGTGCCAGATTAATCCCATCCCGCTTACCCAGATAGAGGGACGCGTTCTCCTTCTTGACGTTGTCATCCAGGTAGGTGGGCCCGAGGGTGTAGATGGGCGTGGAGCCCACCCCCACCAGAATCTGGGCGCAGATGAAGAGCGCCACATACAGGGAGTGGTCGTTGCCCGCTTGCTCCCGGGGGCAGGCGCCCGAGTCCAGAAGATCCCTGCCCGTGCTGTTGGGGCTGGTGCACAGGCCCTCGTTGCTGGTGGAGGAGTTCACCTCTTGAATTTGGTAGGGGGGGGAGATGAAGTGGGGCAGGGAGAACAGGGCCGCCCCCACGGCGATGAGCACGCCCCCCACCGCCAGCCAGCGGGGCCTCTGGCCCCGGCCGCCAAAATAGCTGATGAAGACCACCACCAGCAGGCTGCCAATGTCGAAACAGCTCACCAGCAGCCCGGACTCCGAGCTCCTTAAGCTGTACCTCTTCTCTATGGTGGTGATAACACTGCTCAGGTAGCCAGACACCATGAGGGACTGGATGAAAGTCAGATAGCACATGCAGAACAAGAAACACCGGGAGTCTGAAAGAATGACACCTATATACTTCTTACCAGGAAAGCGGATCAATTTCGAAGGGGAAAAACCTAGCTTCTCGCTCTTGAGATTGTTATACTCCACCTTAGCGACGCTGTTCCCTCCAACGCTGCTGGACTTGGAGACTGAGAATTCGGCCCTGGCAGGAGAACCTGGGTGGCACGCATCAGCTTTCTGCTGAAGGTCACTGAGCAAAGCGCCCTGGTCGACCAGTACCGACGTCTGCGATGTGTTTATTAATTTTGGCGGCAGGTCCTCGCTGCTCAGCCCGCAAGAGCCATTGAGGATGGGCAAACTTTTGGATTTGAAGCAGTTTCCTGGGTCTCCATACTGAAGTTCATGTGTATCAAGACCATCTGATAAGTCACCTCCAGTCTCTTCATTGTCAGATGAAGCCATTATGAAGCAGATTATATTTTTTTACAGACTAAATCTGTAATGGCTCAAAACAGACCATAGAATTAAATAACTACCACCAGTGGTAGCATATATTACGTCTGTTAATTAAAATAAGTGCGGGACCCTGCAAAAAAATAAACAAAAGTGAGGGTCTCGAACTGCATCATTTATCTCCATTTCCTCTTGCTGAAGAGTATGTTCTTATTTCCATTTGTGAACTCCATCTGATACGTAAGCCCCCACTAATTCGCTCTACACCAGAAAAAGGAGCCGACGACAATACCTTTTCATGTCCCTTTAATTCTTATTCGCTGATATCGTACATTAAAGCGCTCCATGTCTCCTTGAAGAGCTGAATTGCTCTCAATTGCTTTCCAGAAGAGGACAAGCCAAGAAGGAAAAGCATGAAAAAGTCACGGATGGTTGGTTCGCACCGCTGGTATATACATAACGGCTTTCGGCCGTCTTTTAAAGCGTTTTCTTTTTGTTTCTCAGAACAATAACGGTGGAAATGCCCCTGCTGTTTTCTCGGGGTGTGATTTTACACGTCTTCGTTATTTACCACTGTCTCAAGTCCGATGGTTGGATCCCTGCATGATTGTGTCCTAGTAGTGCTGACTCCTAGAGCAAGCATAAAAATTACTAGCATCACCATTAAGTCTACATACAAGGCATTTCTGCATGCATTGAATAAAATATTTTGCAGGTGCCATCCGTATTTTACGATAAATAGCCAGCTACATTTCAAGTAAACGTTTCCTGAGTAACTAAAGTGCCATGAAGCCCGAATGATTTATTAACGCCTTGTTTCGTGTTGCAAACAATGAAGTCACGACTAATGCAGGCAGATGCCAGGACAAACGCATGAAATCGCATATAACGGTACCAACCTGTCTATTCTGACAAATCGTTATGGGAAGGAGTCGTGTTAATATCAAACATCCCGTATTTCTACTGCACGAAGAAATAAATATATGTGCATAACAAAAACCACTATTGCATTTGTCTCAGCGATCTGTTGTTACTCACACAGAACAAGAGGAGGTAGGCTGTTGTTGTCCCCGAGCCGGCTACTCAGTGAATGAGATTGCGGATAGCAAATGTTAGAGCTGCTGGGCTTCATGTACCGCTGTACAGTAGGTAAACGGGAAATGTAGTCTTTACAGACTGAAAAATAAAGCCGGCAGTCGCATTCCCTTGGAGTAATTATGTATTTCTTCTGTAGCTTTCAAGCGGAATAAAACACCACAAGCATTCCCAGTGATAAATACGGTACGAAAACATAAACCACAGGAGAAACTCGCTTTGTTTGTTTCAGGCAAAAGAGGGAATTTTTTTTCCTTCAGAAACTACAAGTTCCAAGATGCTTTGTCTTCCAGCACGTGAGTATCTGCTTTTCTCGACATCACGTGTAGTTAAACAGCTGAAACCCACGATGACCCGAGTTGTGATTGACGACTGGAACCGGCCATTTAGGAAATTGTTGCTAAGGGAAGAATTGTTCTTGAATCGATGCAAGCGCAGTTCTTGAATCATCCCACATTGGCACCAATATAACCTCTTTGCAATGTGTAAAATTAGTTTTCCCTGGGATAAATTACGAAGCCGAATTGCTCTTGATACCACAGTGCTGTTTTCAGTAAAGGCTGAATCTTCATATATAAATTATATCAAAGTAAGGCAAGACTGATGTGTGGTACAGTGACACCTTGCCATCGTGTAAGATCAAGATACACAGGAAACAGAATATTTATATTGGTCTGAATTGTACAGTATATATTATCCCAGCAAGTAATGAATGCAAAACAGGCTACGTCCTGGACAGGACACCAGCCCATCACAGAAACCAACTTCAGTTATTTCAACACTGTAATATTATTCTCTACAATTACAGACATTAATTTCATGGTGGGTAATACTGTACACTTTCATTTACTATCGCTAATTAAAATAAAGGCAACAGAACTGAATTTGGATTCCTGATATGATCTGAACCCTTCCTTTTAAGAATAATTATGGAGATTTGGCAACAACAGAGTAGAAAGCTGTTGAATATAAGCCTTTTCTCAACACTGTCATAAAAAAAGTCTCAGGTCCTGATCCCTAGTGATTGATATTTAAATAGGACTGTAAAGACTTTGGCGGTAAACTGTTAGATTTGTCTTGTATTCACAGCTGAAGACGAAACTGCAACCAGAGAGAAAAGGAAATATTCCTTCCTTGCAAGTTCTTGGTTGTCTATTCTAACATTGTCTGTGTGACTATAGTCTGTGGTTATTGAAAGCAGGTTTTACTCATTTTGATTCTGGGTCTCTGTCCTGTCTTTCAGATCTAAATTAGAGAAATTAAAAAAGCTAATGCAGACTTTATGTATAAGGGGTAAAGTATGCTAAGAGTTAAATTACAACTTTTACTACCCAAAACTTTTCTGACATTACTTGCTGAGTGATTTTGAATGCAATGCAACATATAATTTTATTGGTGGGTTTAACAACCACAGAGGAAATTGCCCTTAATCTCTGGATAAACTTATTTCAGCCACATTGCGTTGGTGGCTAAATGTATTTAGGGACACAGTTTGTCTTGAGTTGCCAAAGGTGTGGGTTCATGTTCATTAAAGTCCTGGGATCTGGTCTCTGCTTTCCTGGCCAAGTGTCTGTTAGAGTGAGTTATCGGTTAACAGCATTTTTAGTCTTATTTTGATCATTTTCTATTTTAGTATTTGAGCTCCACGCATAAAAAAAATTGTTGTTGTTTCTGTTGTTTTCCATGTTTTTTTTTATTTTCTTTGGAATAAATAAACACCAAAAAGGGACTCATCAGCACACAGCACCTGACCCATAAGAGTTGTTTCTGGATCTTGGTGCATCATAATGACCAGTGAAAGCAGGTGAAGAAGGCTCCACAGCCGAAACACGGTGTAACTTTACTTTTCTTTGCCTTTCATCATGGAAAGAACCTTTAGCTGTTCCTTTACATCACCAGTGTCCAAGTGGGAAAACGTTTCACAATCCTAGTGTTGGCATTGAAAGATCAGCTGGGTCATATCAGGAATTCAGTTCAGTTTAAGTTATCTTGCACATGTTTCAACAGTAAGAGCACACATCAGAAAATAAATCATGTACAGCTAGAGTATATAGACAAATAATATGTAAATCCTTAGGGAAAAAAAACTTTAACCGTTCAGTATAAAAATCAGCTAAAGCGTAGGTTACTAATATGGACAACATGGATCTCTTATTTTCGTCCCAGTTTATCTGCGAGGTACCATGAGAACTGACAGATTAAACCTCTCTCTTATCAGGTTTGACCTTTCTATACCAGCAAAGTACAGGCTGTCCAAGGAAGAGTACAAATTTATAATCAATTTGCTTGCTTACAGTAAGTCAAGCCAAAGCAGCTGCTTCTCTGTTGCACTGAAAAACGATCCCTTGTACTGCACCTAGAAATGCACTGGGAAACTCAGGATCTCATGCTTTCCAGCAATGATGTGAGCCTGCACAATTTTACAGCTCTTTCATGACTGGGAATGTTTAATAACCTAAACGCACCTCATTAGGACAGTAAGAGAGAATCCCTACTTACTGTATCTAAAACCTGGCCTTTGGAGAGCAGTGTTATGGTCTTTAACTGGAAGTGAATTACAACATAGCATGAACGAGACTACGATTACACATTACAAACTGTGCAAATAAATTCACTGATAAGAAAGGGACAGCAAATTCTAAAACTTTGGTCCACATCTCTTAACCCATAAAGAAAAACAAAACTTTCATAATCTACCCATGTAACAATTTAGTTAGTATTCTGAATAATTCAGCATTCTCAGCTTCAAAAACACTTTGCTTAAGCATGAAAGAAAATGCCTGAGCCATTGTTGTTGAAATTGTTGGTGTAATAGAGTTTTAATTCTAAACCAGCAGGGTTCATGTTAAACCATAGTGTGCCTCGACCATCCTGTTTGTCCTCCATTAATACACGTAATCCTGTAATGGCTGAAAATCTTCATAAACTTCTTACATAAATATTTTAGAAATTGAAGAACATGTGATATTTTGAACTGCAATGATGCTGTTGATCAGTAAGAAAACTGGTAGGATTCCTGGGAAAAAATAGGTAGAATTTATGTTCAGCTCAGAGTGGAACATTCTGAAGGTCAGACATAGCTCACTCTCAATGCAATTTGTCTCAGGGAGCTTAAGGAATGGCGTCACCAGTAACACAGTACAATGCCAAATTCCTCACCATAGTTGGCATCCATTAGTATTTCAAATTAAAGCTGTCCTGATCCATTTTGTGGGTCAAGCAGTCAGAGACTTGCTGCAATTACCAGCAGAGAGCATGGACACAAGCAGGTAAAATTTTTTAACAGATGTAATATTTCCAAAATGCTGCAGCAACTTAGAATATGAGGGTAAAATAAAGCCATTTTTGCTTAGCAGTTAATCTGTTAATCTCTGAAGATAGAGTAAAACAATTTCAACACAAAAGCAGAAATGTAAGGTTTTTTTTTCTAAGAGCCCGTAGTAAACAGAAGATGGCTGTTCTGCCCTTTTTATTATAAATCTTTCATACAAATTACTTATCTTTAAGGCAGCTGAGCGAGATGTCACTCTTGTAGTACCTGACAGATGTAGCATCTAAAAGCACTGTGGAAAGGACCCATTTCACCCACCACTGAAGAGCTGCACCCCCCTGGGTGACACCAGACATAAGCAACAGCAGCCCCACTGCAGGCCCACACAGAAGACCAAGTGGAAAAGTCCGAAATCGCTCTGAGAGCTGACTTTTGGTGTAAATTTAAAGATTCAGGACTGTACAAGACCAGAGTGAAATTATGGCCAGGTTTCCAGGATTAACAGCCCCACTGCGGGGTTGTTAATGACCTAGTGGCCTGGACCAGAGTTAAACTTCTCACCCAAAGGATGCCACCTCCTACTGCACAGTGTTTCCGTCACCAGTTCAGCACTTTGTCGCTGATTACGTGTCCCACGTTTTGTTTCCTAAAAGAGGAAAATGGTAACAAAAAACGTCTGCTTCCGGCTCTAAATACTTTACTGTAAACATCTCATTGAACTATATTAATTTGCATGCTTGTTTGGCTTACTTATATCATATACTTGACTGGGGCTAAAACATTATAAAGTGTAGAAAATAAAAACTCTAACATACAGCATCTTCCGATGGCTTCAGCGAATGGTAAAACAAGTTATGTTACAGTACGAAACTCCCGTTTCGCGTAGAAGTATTGGTCTCCACCTAGTGGTAATATTTCTGAGTTCTTAATATCAGAATATCAGTCAAACAAGCATGCAAAAACTCTAAAACTGATTCTGCTTGTGACACAGATTGTATTTGGACTAAAAGCGCAGCCCAACAACATCTTTTTAGTAGAGGCAGAAATTAAGTAAATTTAACACTTTTAACATAAAAAAATAGGACCTACCATTTTTTTCCACCCTGCTCTATCAGATTGTAACAGGACCTGCCCTAAAATATCTTTTTAAATTAAGTGGAAAAAATTGAAATGCGATGTTTAAACTTTGAAAGTGTCTGTTCGTGTTTACTGAAGGATGAATGAATTACTGCTACTTAATAAATAAGGTGGTGTTATTACTTCACTGGCATTGAAAGGCTGGAGTCGTGAGTTTCTTCTATCATCAGCAGAGAAGCTTATTATTTGATTCAAAGACTCAAAGTCCTTGAAGATATCAACAAAGCAAACCAAATTAGTTACTTTAGATTCAACAATAAAATGGGAACTGGGAGACACAAGTAAAATTAAGAGGAAGTGTAAATACTTTTTTGGGCGGAGTGGTGGCTCTGTGGCTAAGGATCTGTGCCTGTGGCTGGAAGGTTGCCAGTTCAAATCCTGCAGCCGGCAGAGGACTCCTACTCCGTTGGGCTCCTGAGCAAGGCCCTTAACCCCAACTGCTCCAGGGGAGCCATACGATGGCTGACCCTGTGCTCTGACCCCAGGCTCTCTCCCTATCTGTGTGTGTCTCATGGAGAGCAAGCTGGGGTATGCAAAAAGACAAACTCCTAATACAAGAAATTGTAAAGGGTTTATAAAGTGATGTTATAAATACAGATACTGTGAAATGTTAACACTTCTCATCTTACAAACCTTGCAGTGGGATCTTGACCTAGAATAGTCTATATCTCTCAGTTTAAGGTCTCCTGTTTTTTGGTGATGACAATAAATGTACCCTGTAAAAAGTAATGTTTATTAAACACTGTTTTTATGGGCAGATATGGCTTCAGAATAGACTGCAAAGTAATTATATTTGGCCAAATTTACCATTGGCCTTTACCAATCATGGCCTCCTACTAATCCCCATCTCTGAATTTGCTTTATCACTCTGCTCTGCTCCCCACTGATAGCTGGTGTGTGGGGAGTGTTCTGGTGCACTATGGCTGCTTTTGCATCATCCAGGTGGATGCTGCACATTGGTGGTGGTGAAGAGGATCCCCATTACCTGTAAAGCGTTTTGAGTGGAGTGTCCAGAAAAATGCTATAAAAGTGTACGGAATCATTATTAATTAGTGTGGTAGTGGGAAATACTTCAGAAAGCCTCTTCGATACCCTTTATTTTTGGGATCCCATTTTCAAAAGCACTAGTACCTCAAACTTCTTGTTTATTTTGTCAAATCAAAATAAGAAAAAATAATACTTATGGCATTTTGCAGCCATTTACAGGAATATGTTGCATAGGAGTCGTTTTAGCTTAACTAAAGTTAGATATTTAAAGATATTGGTTAAAATATAATTTGATCATATGAAAATATCGTTGTCACACAAAAACATTGATACAATTTTAATTTAATGTATCTTCTACAAACGTATGTAAGACAAATGTGCCAAACAATATTTGATGGCAAAAGTTTTACACCCCATCAGCGATGGCACAAAATATTGAAGCATGACTCCGCCCCAAAGTCCTACTTAAAGAGGTTGGAAGATTTTGTGAACTGCAGCCGATTTGAACTGAAGAAATTTGTTTCAGGTTTTTTTTTTTCAGCACCCACAAGATGGAGCTCTACTCTATCTTTTATCGCTATTTTCTTTCTCATTGATTGTCTTTCTCACTGTAAATATTATTGTGCTCTGTTGATTGGTCAGAAAGTATTTTAGTGGGTATTTTTGCACATCTACAGTATGCATTTACATTACATCTTAACAGAAAACAAACCCTGTAAACGTTTTCTTTCCACCGGCAGTTAGCCTCCACTGATAAAGTTCAGTGTTTCTTCTACAGGTGCCTGGATATCATTTATGGTCTTAAAAAACTAGTAGAATTAATTGTGCTCTTTCCAGAACGGAGGATTGCTGTAGCTCGACATTGAAAAGATTGAAGTTTAACTCCCTCAAGATCTGACATCTTACTCGGAAAGTGAGGTCTAGACAGGGATTTGTCAACACCATTTGTAATAGATAGATACTTTATTGATCCCGTGAGGGAAATTGCAGTGCAACAGCAGCTTAGCACAGTCAACACAGCACAGTGTAACGAAATAATACAACAATACAATACATACAGTACCGTCAGTACAGTCAGTGAGAAGTGCACTAAAAATTGCTGACAGTACAGAATATACAAAAAACAGAACAGTACACAAAAGTTGTATTGCACGTTATAAATATAAAAATTATATAAAAAATATATATAATCATCTCTCGTGAAAAAAACATACGAGTGTAAAGGTTGTTATGGTGCAAGGCAGGATACACCCTGGAGTCCATCGCAGGGCACACAGAAACAAACACGCACACCAGGGCCAGTATTGTAAATGATTCCTGTACGGTTTTGGACTATGGGAGGATACCCCACGCAAAAAAGGGGAGGACATACAAACTCCATGCAAGATAAAAACCAGCTCTGGAATTGAACCCAGGGCCCCAGCGCTGAGAGGCAGCAATGCTAACCACTGCACCACTCTCTAAAAATAGTTTAAGCAGACTTCGTGATTTATACTTAAATAGTTAAATACTGGTGTATTTGATTGGGTGATCAGTTCCACTCCAGTCCACAGGAGGGCACTGTGGAAATAGGCTGCTAGTCAACAGTTTTTTTTTTGCCTCTCTCGCTTTACCTATAGCGTGGTTTTGGTTGTAAGGTAAATGATTTTGTTTTGCTGCAGCCTTAAAAAAACCCAACAAAATTCAAAAACCTATTACAGTTTATTAGAAAAAAAAAGTTCCTTTCTTTGATAGGTATTTAAGAGTCTCTGTTACAAAAGTCAATTCAGTTTTAACCTCTTGAGTCATTTAATCAAAATGAGTGTGGAACCTCTGCATTTTGAAGGCACAGAAGGATTGGGATAATTGATAGTGGCTCTTGTTGGCCAGGTATTTCTTGTTGGGTAATTGGGCACTCATAAGAGAGCTGTCAGCATCCCATGAACCTACTTCCTTTGACTTCAGTGTCTGAAGTATGTCAACTCCAAGTCAAAAATGGAAATCAAAACCTTTATATTAATAAAAGGAAGTAATTTAAAAAGAAAAGTAAAGTTGAAAGAAATATAATTTCCAATAGACAAACCAAGAAAAACATCTGGCGTTAGTGACAAACGAAATCATCAGAACTGTCAAGTAAAACCCTCAAGCACTGGTCAGTGAATGAAATCTCCTATATCTGGGGTGCAGGGGTTGAGGGTATGGCAATTTACAGAAGACAGCAAACAGCAGAACTGTTCCACAACAAGAAGTCAACCTCTCATCAGTACCAAGAGCAGAAAATTCAGATTTGAATTTGCCCGGGAAGCAAAGAAGGTGAGAGTTTTGGTAAGTTTCATGGTCAGATGAGACCAAGATAGATCTTAACGCAAGTGATAAAAAGATGAAAGTGCAGAAACAAAACGGACATGTACGTGTTCCGTGGAACACATACCCATGGGGGGCAAAGTCATGCATGAATATCTCTGAAACTGGCTCTTTCATCTTAATTGATGATATTCGTTAGAGAAATACTTTGTCTGCTTATGTAGAAGAAAATGATTCCATACCTATTGGTTAGCACTTCACTATGCAGCATGAGAATGACCTAAAACATACAGAACCATGTCAAAGAACAAGTGCAGCTCATTCTTTTGATGGAATTTCCTTGCTCTAGATGGTGGATAACTCTGCTAGGCCAAAACACTGGACCTCTGCCACAGCTGAGTTCTACGCTGTCTAGATTTCAGAGGGGCGTCCTGTCACTCCTCTGGCCGGCATGAACCTGTCACACCACCAAGGAGTGCATCAGAAAAGAGCAGAGGAAAATCGTAGGATGAACAAGATTTAAATACAACCGGGCTTGTATTTCACATGTTGATGGACAACTTGAAGTTAGAATGTGGCAGGACTAGACGGGAACTCTATGTGGTTGCAGCAAAGATTTGACATCTCAGATGATTATACACAGAGTGTGGTGAGCGCAGTGGGCCACAGACAGCATTCAGTTATCGCCTCAATCAAATATAAGGTATATACAATCAAATCCTGACAAATCCTACACTGTGAGATGTGCGTAAAGTGAATATATCCCGAGATATATGAATACACAATAGATTTTCATATAATAGGATCAAATGTATGCATAGAATTGTCTAAAATTAAATTTACATGACTTTGTTCTCATCATTTATATTATGATCACGTAATCAATGGGTTTTGACAGTAAAGTCAACTCTTGCACTTGGATGAGAACATCTGCTAAACAAATGAATAATAATAAGTAAAATATTCATATGGGAGATTCTAGTTTTCAATATAAAAATCCAATTAAACACCTCAGTTGAGTCTTCTTTTTTTTTTCTTTTATGGAGAAAATGATCCTGGGAAGATCTCTATCCTTGAAAGCATAGTGCACTGTTCTAACACTAATCCTTTTAAACTGTCTCAGTTCCAGTGATTGTATCCTCTCTCTAACCACAGTCCTTGCGAGGGATTTTGCAGATGCTGAAATCTGTACTCCATTAAGAAAATTAGCCTGGATCACCATGTTCGAATCTGTCAGCTAAAGAGGGTTAAAATACTCCGTAGAGGTCTTTATGACCTTTCAAGGATAATATCCTCTGAATTGTACCTGTTTGGAATTTGGTTTTACAAATGCATAATGAGAACCATATAATTAAGGGCAGTTTTCGCAAGCATTATCTGTTCCTTGAAGTTTGCAATTTTCTTTGACATTTGACTTAAAATTGCTAGGCTTTTTACATAATCTTTAAAGTGTTAAAAAAAACTACAGCTGAAGGTGTTTCAGTTTCTCAAAAAAGTCAAATAATATGTTGATTTTAGTTAAATAAAAAGAAACGTAGACTGTGATTAATGTTTGTTCCGAGGAGTTGATTTGTCATATTGATATAAATTATCATTGCTACCACATCCTAATATTCACAGTGCTTTTCTCAGATGCTCTGACATCTCTACAGAACATTAGAATACAATATACATATATATATATAAAACATGTATATATGAATTACATAAATAGATCTAATACATCCATATTTAAATTACTTACGTGACAACAGCCATGCCTAATCGTGAGCTGGGATTTCAAGCCAAGAGCACAGTTAAGCTATGCACCTAACATGTTTCACCTACCTCAGCATCTTTCAGAAATCAGTTTACCAAGCTAGATCAAATACATATACTTTGCTGTGGATAGCACACTGCTAATGAGTGGTTTTCTTTCTCTCTCCATTGCAGAATAAAATGAAAACATGTCGTTGTGCTGTTAAACTCTGATGACCAAGTATTCCTGAAGCAGTATGTTTAGCCTTGTAACACAGAATCTGCTAACAAAGCTCTTTGGCCCAAAACAGGCATGAAATGACATAAATGTCACATGGTAATTCTGGAATTTTCAAAAGCTTAGACGTCTACCATTTCTTTTCAAACCAACCTTTTCAGATTCTGAGAATTGAATGCTGTAAGTCACTCTAAAATCAGTATACAGTCCAGTGCATATGTCATTGTTATTTACATGAAATAAGAAAATTAATTATTTTACTGAGCCTCTGGGTCTTTCCTTGGCTGTTTAATCTCTATAATATCAAAATGTCCAAATGAACAACACTCTCTTAAGTAACTGTATTGCTGTAGATCCTGTCTGGGCACTCAGTGGCCTTGCCTGGCCAAAGTAGAGCTCTATCAAACTGTTTAAATACCTCTTTGCAGGCACTATTACTGTTAAACCAATCAAAGTTTTACTGACATTACAGGAATTAGTAATGAAGCTCTGTCTGGCTTTTACTATGAGGTGTCTACTGCTTTAACTATTAAAGGAAATCATAAGGGCAAAGTTCCAGGATACAAATTTTATTGTTCCAGGTTTAGTTGTTGAAATACTACACTGCGTACAGTATGTGTTGACGCATGACTAATTCCTCACAACTGACTAATTATAAATATAATTACTAATTATAAAAAAATGTATCATTTAAGCTAAACTGTGGGACTTTTAAGGAAAATTGGGGCAGTTTAGAACAGAAACATTTTTTTCTTCTAATTTGCACAAAGGGATTTATATTATTTACTGTGATTTACAGTATGTCATTTACTGACTTCTGTCAATTACTGTCATTACGTTCAAAGGTTTTCTCATCCTCCTGTTCCACCTGGCTTATCACAGCTGAACACATCCTATGCTTTCTCTTACACACCTTTCCTAGTGATTCCTAACTTATCCTTCTGTTTCAAGGTCATTTTTTCCTCAATCGTTTTTGTCAACGTTGAAGATTATCTTATGAGACCTGAATGAAGCTGGAGTGATCACTGCAATCATATTCCAATACCTACAGTATATGCGATGTGTTTGATCAGTTAGAATCATGCTGAAAATCAGGCACCCAAGAGTATGACAGGGTAATAAAGAATTCAGTTTTTCCTGCATCTCAAATCCGTGCACAAGAAAAGCAAACCCATCCCATTTTAAAACCAGTTAACCTACTCCATGTTTCGTAGTACAACACAATCCGACATTGTCTCCCCTGCTTCTCTTTCACTGGTTCCATCTTTAAGTTCAGACAGGCTGCTCCATTGCCCTTCAAACCTGTCATCGTGAGGAGAGTTCAAGAGATTTGTTTCAAGTCTTTCTCAAAAACCTCTGCACCACGGTTTTTCTCAGCTTCAGTGTCCTAGAAGTAATCTATGAAAAACAAAATCTGATGAGGCAAGAAAGTCGAGAGGTTTAGAGGTGGTTGGGAAATACAGTGCCTTGCAAATCGTTTCCAGTGCCTATTTTAATTTAATTGTTTTATTTGAAGTATTGCTATGAAACAAAAAGGAAAAGTGATGATTGTGTAATTTCCTGTATCAAACCTAAATTAGTAGGTGTACAAAAAGAACTTAATGGGCTACACAACCAGTTGAGTGGCCTCTGTCTGTGTTCAATAATGGGTATAATGCAATAATATTAGTGGATCACACAATTTTACAATACATAAGTACACCTGTTTCGGTCAGGTCCCTCAGTCTGGTAGTGAATTTCAAGCAAAAGGTCAACACAGAAGACCAATAGACTTCCAAAATGACCAAAGGCTATAAAAATACTGAAGTGGAAGATACAGTACTGTAGTTACTGCCTTAATCAGACCGTCCCACCAAACTGAGCAGTCAAAAAGAAGGAAACTGGTAGAGGAAGTTTGAAAGTGCTACAGAGCTCAATGACTGAGATGACAGATAAATGTCCATGAGTCCATAATATCCTGGTCAATCCACAAAGGGAGTGTGTATGGCACATCTCAAATTCTGCATTTAGAAAGTATCTTAGTGATATTGTACACATGTGACAAAAGGTGTTGCGGTCAGACAAGAGACAATTGGAACTTTTGAATCTAAATGTTTAGGTTGAGTTGATTAAAGTTGGTGTTCCACATGGCTCAATACAGGCCCCTCTCCTATTCAGTATTTACATTCTTTCTCTTGGTCAGCTGCTAAATGTACAGAGTCTTAATCACAAGTTTGATACAAGTTATACTCAAATTTATGCCCACAGTAAACCTGAGATAGGAAGCAGTTTCAGTACTTTTTGATTACATGTCTCATAAATGTTTAGATGACACTTTTTATTATGATAAGACTGATGTTTTATTATTGGGTTCTTCACATCAGAACCAACAATGTATCCTTATCAATCAAATGCACAGAACTTCAGTTTCCTTTCAAAATTGAGACTTTGGGAATGATCTTAAGACCTGGATTAAAAGTGTGTGCAGACTACAGTTGTAAAGGTTTTTTTTCTCATCTGAAAATTAACATAATGCTGGCTTGAATCCTTCATTGTCTATTTCTGTAGCTGAAGAAAAACTGGTTAATGTTTTTGCTTTTAATGAGGTTTGATTACTGTAATGCCTTACTTGCGTGAGGCTCTAAAACTATATTTAACAATTTACAAAAATGTTAAGAATCCACCAGCTAGAATCCTCACTCCATTGTACTGAAATGATCGCACTACATCAGTCCTGTCTCAGTGTCTGCACTGGCTTCCTCTAAGCTTCTGTCTTCTCTATGCCTCAGAGCTGTTTGGGCAGTCTTGAGAGATTTTAGGTCTAACCAATAAGCCTAAAGCCTTACTTGTCCAGAAGGGCTTTTTTTGTGCTTGCTTCATGTTCTGTATCTGCTTTGATTTCTCAACTTTGTGATTTCTTTTTTTTCATATTTTCTAAAATGAGCATTCCATGTATTGCAAATTCTTTGAGAATTTTTTTTAAGGCCGTATACTAAAGGAGCTATATATTTGCTGAATGCTTGATTACAATCACCATGGTTTAGTTTTTGGTTTTTATTTCCTGTTTGTGCTGTAATTTGACTTCTTTCACCCCTTAAAAGTGTTCAATTTGACCACTGAAGTTTTGATTATAATTTTTTTATTTTATACATCATTTATAATTCAGTACAATTGGATATCATTTAAAGCTACTAGTAGCTTTTGAGGCATTGAATGTATGTATTAGAATAGCAATCCTTCCATTTTCGGGTGGAGGTTATGAACAGCTGTCCATCCCCTGTAAATATACAATAGATCTTCATAAAGGAACTATCAAACAACAACCAGTATATTTAATTCTTTATGGAAGTGGACAAATTGCCTCCTAATGTTACAAACAACTAGGATAGTAATTAGTACTTGGAACTTGTAACTGACTGTGAGGTACAGTATTTAAAGTTTAAGAGAATTTGTTTTGAGATGTTTTACCTATAAATTCCAAGATCAGCCAAATTAACTTTGTTCAGTTAAAATGCCCTAGACTCAATTACGTTAGTCATCAGGCTGTCTGTCTTAATTTAAAAAGCTGGCTAATTAATTAATTTAATTCTGTTGTGTGTCAAAGATGGCTCTCCTGCCACATGGATTTACGACCACAGTGAATGTTCAGAGTCTGCAGCAGTTGTAGCACCTGCTTCATTGATATTGCATTGCTCGTAAGTATAGGTGTGTCACAGCATTCAAGACAGATAGGATATTGATGACTGTTTTCTAAATTCATAGTTTCAAATGGGAAGTTCATTCATTCTTAGACTGTCAGTTATTATAAGTGATGACACCACGATTTACAATACTCCAGTGTGCTAACTTGCAATTAATGATGCATCGTAGAACCCTTTTAAATTAGCAAGGTTCTCTTGTACTTTTATCTTATTATCACATTTTAATGAATCAAAAGTCATTTGAAAAAAATCAGAAGTTTAATTCTTTGTCCATTTTTCTGTTTGTTTTAGATTTAAGGAAAAAAGTAAATTGTGGAAAAACATTGCTTCATCCTGCAAGCAAATAATCTGGGAAGGACTAAGGAAATATATTAAAATGTGAGATTATTTTGTATGTTTGTCTGTTAACTTTATAAACGTAAAGCTGTTAGTATGATCTCTGCGTTCTCTTTCCTGAACAGAACAGAATTGTGTTGGCAGAATGCAATCAAATTACCTTTCTGAAAGACTCCTTCTCCATCTGAACATGTAAAAAGTATCTGAGCACAAGGAAGAGAGGCAGCAAAACAGACCACAGAAAGACAACAGATCTTTGACTTTGGACTCACTTCTCCTGCCGAGTTACAGTGCAGAAGTTACAGAGATGCAAACAAGTGATTCAGCTACGGGCCAAGATAAAGACCCCCCACAATACTGTACTGGCCACTAAGAAAGGTAATCACAGTGCATACAGGCTGTTTAGAGCAATTACTGTAGGCCTGTAATTGCTGTATGCAAAAACAGGAACAGAAAACAATGGGGCCTGATCTTAATGACATGCGGCAGATGAAGTCAGCACTGGGATTTGCTTTTCAAACAATGGGATATGGAATGTGCTTTCGCAATCAATCAAAGAGATGTGCTGCACTGTAACAGTGCCAACAGAAAGTCAGTGTCATTCCTCAGCAGGCGTCTTTTCTTTGCTTTGGAAAACACCCCACGCTGGTTAAGAAAGGCTACCTATGCCTGAAATGACAAGACTTTTTTTTACACCTTCTGGGGCTTCTACGTAATGGAAATGCATAGTGATTGTAAGAACTGCTTCAGTTCAAAGACCGGGCAGTGGAGCACCTTAATACTTGGCAGGTATACTGGGACAGATAAACCATTCAATTTGGAAGAAAAATAATGTAGGTACCTTGTACCTTGAGATGATGGTGTGACCCATGCAGTCAAAAATCCTGTCAAAATCTTATGAACTGCTGCATCGATTGACTTGAAATTTGAAAGATTTCATCAGCCATCAAAGGTTTCTCAAATATCCTCCCACAAAGATGCTCTGTCAATCTAACTGTTTGGCCAATTAAAATTTAATTTTGCCAATTCCTCCACTTAAATGTCAATTTAGTACATATTATAATAGTTAATTACGTTCAAACTTTAAAGGCTTAATTGTTACGCCTAGAGGAATATGTGGCAAATACAAGTTTGTGCTCCAACCAAGATGACAACTTTAATCTTGAATTGCTATTTAATTTTCTCTATTGGTAATACGCATGCCATAACAATAATTCCTCCAGCTGGCCAACCAAACCCCGGTTTAGTAAGTATTATAATAGTTAACTTACACTTAACACACACCACAATGGCATTTCTGCATAAACCAAAATGGCTGCCTATTTCAAACTACCCCTGTCTTGGGAGCCCACGTTGCCCGGCTTGAATAGATACTTGGTCTATTTCAATCATCAAGAAGCAAAGCTGCTTCTGATTTTCACCTTACAAGTTGGTGAAATAAGTCTTCCAGCCACATTGAGCCATACAGCTGTTTGATGGAAGGCAGTCTGTAATACAAACTGTTCTTGTCCAAGGACTGTTTTTCAAATTATCTCCAAACTAGATAGGTATCATTCTAGAAATAATTACAGTTACAGTACATATAGTGAAATGGTGTTCATATATAAACGGCAATCCATCTTATTACCATTTTGTTTGAAAACGTAAAACTAATGATGCCTTAAAGTAAATGCTACAATGATTGATTTGAACTTTGCCAGGATTAATTACATTCAAACATGCGTAACACTTGCCCCAACGTTTCGGCTGTGGAGCCTTCTGTGGGTTAGAGAAAGAGAGAAAAGTCAGCCCCTGGTTAAGCTTTATTAAATTTACATGTGTTTGTGTTTATTAAATAAACATATGTAGGAAAAGGGTATAAAGTGCTGTGTTGTCATATTTGACACGGCATCCGGTTATGTTTTTTAATATATTTCACATCTGTAAATACGCAAATATTTGTGTTGTTACTTATTGTGATGTTACTTAAGGTTTTCAAATCCAGAACAGTTTAATTTTGGAAGAACATCTTCCAGCCTTCTTTAGTCAATGTCTTATTTAAAGTATCTGTTGTGGTTTATTTTACTGTGCCTCAAGAAATAATGGCTTCAGGCTGGTGAATAGCCAAAGACCCTAGAGACACCCTTCCAGATTAAAACTGGCTGAACAAGAAATACGATCATTTATTTTTACTCTTATAGTGTGTAAATATTATTTAAAAAAGTAGAAGGCAGTCAGAGTACTGTGCACATCCTGGCCAAACTTTGATTTGCCAAAAATATCACATTTGTGCATGTAATTTGAATATTGTTATGGAATTAACTGGAGCCCAACTCAAGGAACATCAGCAACATCAGATTTGTACATTCTAAGCCTAAAGAATATGCTGTGACATTTATGTTAATTTTCACAAAGTATGCATTGAAATAATGCAGTAGCTTTTAAAAACAAATCATTAATTCCATTAACGGGAAACTGACCTGAGACTTTACAAAGAAATGTTCCACTGCTGCTGAATGATTTTGAAAGCATTTGCAAAGTAACCGATTATGCTATATCATTACGAACGTACCCCCAAATTACGTTATTCCATGCCAGAACAAGATCAGCAGAAGAACTGATGGGGTGATAACAAGAGTTTTTTTTATTTCATTTTTCGAAAGCTCCCGAATAAGGGGGGTGCTCACCAGCTCGTATGTGCAGCACAATCAGCATGTGTGAAACAGAGCTGGTTTACTGTAAACACAAAGCCATACAATTGTTCTTCCCCTTCACTTAAATGGATGGAAATGAGCCAACACCTCTGACTATGTTTCAGTCAAGGAAAATGCCACATTCTTTACTTTTTAAATGAAACTGAAAACATTTCAGATTCATTGAAGACAATTACCCAATATGAATGGCATAATTACTTTTGAGCAGCTTACACTAACTAGCTAAGTAAGCGCCCAGCCATTTCAGAGTGCCCTAAAGCACAGATGATTATCATCACTTTGAATTTCAAGTTTTACTCTGTCACTGGAAAGAAAGAACAGAGAAAGGTGATTGTTGCAGCACCTCCAGAAAGAATGTCAATGAAATAGTCCTGTGTTGACTATTTTTTATTGGGCATCTTTGTTTTTTATTTTATTTTTTTAATTTGCTCCAGCAGGAAAAAAACAAATGTCTTACGAAGAAGAAACAGAATACAGAATATCACGTGAGACATGTCTTAAAATGCACAATTACTTTGATTTAAAGATTTGTGGAATGCAAAATGCATTATGTATATTATTTCAAGTCATCACATTGTAATTGAATTAACAGTGATAGATTGAATAATTCTGAATTTGTGTAATTATTTTGCTCTGAATAGCATGATCAACATTCTGCCATCAAACGTTTCTTTTCTTTTCAAATGGTAACACTAATGATGATTGCACAAAGAACAAAATTTTCCACTCTGGGCAAACTGCCTTTCTGATTCATTTACTTTGAGATTGGCTGTTTTACTCTCCGTTGCCCCAGAGTGGAAATTATAGCCTCAATCCTTTTTAAGAACTTCACATTAGATACATTAAAATCAATAACAATTCTCTTTAAAAAGGAAAGACTTTTGCACTAACTTCAGGCAGTGTTGACTCAAGGACCTCATCTGAGACAATTAAGTTATTACCTTAAATATATGAAGAAATATTTACTTGTTGGTAAATCTAAATTACATAAATGAATAAATTTAATTTCTTACAACTGGGGAGAAGAAAGAAGTTTAGTTCTTTAGGATTGTTGAATTAAAATAATTTTAAGTTTGATATTTTAATATTGAACGTGGTATAGACAATCCACTTAAACATCTGAAGCACTAGTGTCTGTATGTAATGGAAAAAGAATCCTGCCTCAGTATTAGAGCATCTAAAATAACCTGAAATACTCATTTTGATCATGTGGAATATGGGTTTGCCCATTTTTTTATTTCATATTCCATAATTAATTCCAATGTTACGTTCATAGCAATGCTGCTTCTAGCTTTAATAGGAAAAAAAAACCTTAAAAGTAACCTTTCTTATACCCATAGGGAATAAACCTACAAATTGCTCTTTCCATTTTTTCTAAGAATCATTAGTACGAGTCCAGTGTCTACAGCTGAGGGCAAAACCATTCAAAACAAAAATGAAGTGTGTCTCGAAGAAATTATTCACCAATTTCTTTTTGCCATGTTAAAAGTCTGCAAAGAAATGTGCAAAGAAAAAAGCTGCGAAGTTCAACTAATGAACTATTTTGTGTTTGAATGCCTACAATAACTAGACTAATTAAAAAAAAAACAGGAGCACAGAAAAAAAGAACGGGAAATTAAGAGAGCAGCCTGTGGCAGTGGAGACACTGGAAGATAATGAGTTTTATTAACACTCATAATGTCTGTGAACTAGTACTACAGCACAGTATTGAACAAATCATGTAGTCACTCCCCACAGAGTCTCTTACTGGAGCGAGTTGCTCATTAAATAATTTATCAGTGTGAGGTTCCTGCTCCAAGTCACTGGTCCTGCTTTATTAAGAACAGCTACAAGGCATAAACGTTACATCCAGATCAAGCCCTTCTGTGAGAGCAGAGAAGAGAGAAGGGAAAGTTTTAACCTCCTTTTAGGAAGACAGGTCACTACATGTGTCTAAAACACCATGGTACAGCAAGTTCTGCAAATAAAATCACTGTTTTAAGATGAGTATATTAAAAGAAGAGCTCAGTTCTGGCCTTTCAGAGAAGGAAGAGTGTGAAAAAGGCTGTCTGGCTAGGATTGAGTCACCATTTCAACAATAAATCTTTTATTGAAGCTTTTATTGAAGGGCTTGATTTATTTTTCTACTCATAAATCTTTTGATTTCACTTCATGATCAATTTTATCAAGTTTTTAATTAGTTTCATTCCTTTGTAGAAATGCCCCAGTTTTCAAAACGCAGAAGAAAAGATTTCAAAATTATCTATGAACAGGTGCATAGGATTCTCTTAATAACATATCTAAATAGGAAAGGGGAGGGAGCTCTCTTGTGCCTTCATAGCCATAATCCAGAACATACTAATTTACCAATGCCATTTCTCATAACCAGCAATGAAACGACCCAATCCTCTTTACTGTATATCAACAAATAGGAAAAAGTGAACATAAGTATTTGCATAGCAATTTTTACCTGTGTATAATGTAAATAATGCATCAGTTAATTATTGAGAAATTAAACAAAAACACCATTAATGCACTTGTCACACACAGATTTAAAAATAATGTAACAATTAGCAAATCATCTGCTATTAAAAGTTCCAGAGTGGTGCGTACATTAATCTTTTGCAATACTAGTGGAAATTCTTATTTCCAGAATCTGTAAAATAGCACCCAGTATGTGAACAACCAAACTGCCTGGTATTTGGTACTTCAGCGGAGCTGTACAGGTCGTTTGCTAGGAATGTGGGATTGTAAATGTGAATAGACAGGGTAGTTAGAGGGCTCATTTATGAATAATACATAAGACAAAACTCGAGCTCTGCTTTGACCAAGGTTAATAACTCCTGACAGCAAATAGCTGAGAAATTAATTCTGGACAAATACCCCATCTGCCTTAAGATGCTGTGAAAGCCAGTTGTGAAATGTAGTTTTTCCACTCTTTTTTTCCTGGAACAACAGAATTTACATAATAGCCATCAGGAGGAAACTTACCATATCCTGAACCCATAACAGACATCCTCTTCAACCTTACCCCATATTTTGTTACAGACCCTAAACACTCAGTAATATTCTGTGTACAACGGTGTGATAAATACAGGCACGTAGTTTGATTTCTGTTTCCTACTGTTACTGGTTATATCTGTAAAACATAAACCTAAACATACAAAACGGGAAATTGGTAGAGAAGAGCCAACAGCGATATCACCTTGCAACCCACAGACACACAGGAGGTGTGAACCTGGCCAGTATCTGGAAGGGAGACCTCCTGGGAAAGCTACGGTTGCTGCTGGAAGAGGTGTTAGTGGGACCAGTAGATGGCGCTCACCCTGCGGGCTGTGTGGGTCCTAATGCCCCAGTACAGTGACGGGGACACTATACTGTAAAAAGGCACCATCCTAAAAAGTGTAAAAAGCAACATAAAACTGAAATTCTGACTCTCCCTGGACATTACAAAATCCCAGAGTGTTTCTCAAAAAGAGTAAAGGTGTTTCCTTTGGCCTTTACTAGTCATGGCCTCCTAATAATCCCCATCTGTGAACTGGCTTCATCACTCTGGTCTCCTTCTGTCACATCACCCAGGTGAGGGCTACGCAGTACCTGTAAAGAATTTGAACAGAGTGATCAGAGAAGAGCTATATAAGTGTAAGGATATTATTATTATTATTATTATTATTATTATTATTATTATTATTATCATCATTATTATTATTATTATTATAGAGATTTCTAAAAAAACATGTTCCTGATGCTCATTCACATTCACATGACTCGGTGAGCAGACGCAGACTGGAAAGTGTTTCCTCAGAGCCTTTAGCCATATTTCAGCAAAGGCCCTATTCTGACTTCACTAAAAACCCTGCCACTGCAGTGACAGCCTACAGCACCTACTTTGACTCTGAACTAAAAACCTGCCACATTGTGCAACTTAAGCCTTCCACATCACTGACTAAACCTGTTATCTTCCTGTGTCCTCACCTGCCCCTCTAAATCCCGTCACTTTAAATTGGCAACCGATGGAAACTGCAGGAGAAAATCGTGTGATACGTTGATTTAGACGTCACCAGCAAATATATTTCTAACATGCATTTTATTCTTTTTTTTATTCTTAATCACCCATAAAGATATTGTAAAGCCAAAAACAGCATATTCTAAATATTATAGGATACGTTTCCATCGGCTTTTGATGAGCAAAAAACAAAAGCCAAGTGAAACACTAGAGGTATCCATTTTCCAACTGTTCAACAAACCCAAGAGAACCCCTGCTTCATTTCTTAAATGGATGAAACAGAATTGCATGATGCAAGGATTTTTGCTAAAACTGCCGCTACAACACTGTGTGCCTGTCACAAGGAGAAGAGAAAAAAAACACAACAGAAAGCAGAGAAGGAGGTCAGGGAGGTTCTTAGGTTCCCTGTCCTTCGCAGTTATCTCCTGTTTGAAGCACAAGAGCACACAGAGCAATGAGGATGCACCAACAATGTGGGGGTTGCATGCAGTTTAATTACAGAGCCAACTCTGGATTTACTTAGGCAATCTGGGAGGGGCATTGTGCTATTAACACATGCCCTCGCTTGTCTGTGGGCGACCCTCCTTTGAATGTCACTGTGGCGAATGGAGCAGACCTCCATTCGCCACAGTGACAGGCAAGTGAGCTGGACACATCATGGGTTGAGAGTCTGTCAGTGAGTACAGTGACAACAAGCAGTGGATGTCTGCAGGAAGTGTAAGCACTAAGGGATCTCCTACACAAAACAGCAAGTCAACACTACAGCTTGTCAGTGGGCAGTTCAAGAAGTCCTCCAGCTTTCCTTTGATTTCCGCGAGATTATTTCAGCCACTGGTGAGGGGAAGTGCCTTTTAAACGAAAGTGCAGACTTTATTATTCCTAAATATTATCAATTTCCGTAAATATTTAATATTTTCTAATATAACACTATAGGTCTGAAGGTAAAAGTCACTAGGAAAAGTACTTTTTAATGTGATTGAATGTACAGTATGTCAGAAAAGAAAAGGTTTATTTACAAAAATAAACCATTTGTGGAAACAGACTGATGCTGCTATTATGCACTGCTCCATTTGTTGAACTGACAAGTATTTTTCTCAGTTCAGTACGTTCACATGGACATGCAAATTCATATAATTTGATTTTTACAAGCTGATCAAAAAGCTAAATGTCTTAAGGATATTTGTGGCACTAATTGTTTAAAACTAATTGTTTTAGTCATTTTAAATCTGATACGTATTCGTAACAATTAGAGACTTTTAAGGACATTTAATTATCATTGAGACAACAGGAATGTAGGCATTCTTCCTAATTCAGGCCAGGTTTCTGTGGCCTTCTGGGACTTAAAATGAGCTCTCTTTTAAAAAAAGAAGTCATATCACATTACCTTTTTTACAGACTAAATGAAAACAAGGCCATACTAACCAAACACCTCGGAGAACCAGACATTGCTGCATTTAATGAATTAAAGGCATCAGTAAGAAAATATTAACATGTCAGCAATACACAACTATTTCATTAAAGTAGCTAAGATTTCTCTGAATTTGTAGTCAGCTTGAATTTGAATTTTTGAATTTCTAGTTCTTTAATCGAAGAATCCGGGACACACTGTGTGGTGAATTAAGAACTACTGTCAGATACATATCAGACTGAGACAAATCACTGATGCATTACAAGCACAGCTCCATCCTTTACTGAACACACCTAATCACTGTTCAGTGTTTCTCCCTCACAACTATCTAAAATTAAGCAAAATCAATAGCTAGCACATTAATAATTGTTGTTTACCAGGCAATAACCTGACACACTAGCTCCTGACTTTAGGTCTTTTTTACGGATATTTTTGTTTGTTTTTCATCTTACTAATGTAATGCACAATTTAAGAATATGTTCTGTTAAGTGTAATATGCGTTTTCTTGTTTGTGCGGTTTTCTGCTGTTATCTGGGCTGCACTGGAGCCCATTTGTCTTTGTTGATATGGCAATAAAGTATTGAACTGAATTGAAATTGATATTTATATCAGATGTAAGGAGAAAAAGAGAAGGAGGAGAGAGGAAAGACAAAGGAAACGAAGAGAATTTGGAACAAGCATTTAAAACAGGCTAGTACAGTATGTGTGGAACCTCTTAAAGGCAGAAGGTAAGGGTGGTCTGTTAACTAGAACTGTATCAGATAACAACACTGTGACATATGCCTTCAGAGATGAAATCCCACTGTGCTGCTTAGTGTCTTCTGTTTTAAAGAGATTTTGACTGTATCATGACATTTCTATTTAATTGTATGTCTCACTAACTCAGAAACAGCTAACGCTCTTTTTAAATTCATTAATTCCCCCACTGAAGCAAAATCTGTATCAGTGCAGTGTCTGTGAAATTTTGCAATAAAGTTGGAATCTGCCACACTCAGTCTTGCCTCTCGCTTAGAAGTGAGGCATTCTGGCATATTTTGTGTTCTCCGCATTAGTGGCCTTCTGCATTTTATACCAGATTACAAATCTCACTGCAGTGTCACTGCTGTGGATTTACAGTACAATATCAAACATTGTGGAAAAAGACACCTTCTGCTGCAAAGAGATTTTAAGAAGAGAGGATCAATACCTAGGATATATTAACGTACTTATTGAAATAATAATTTTGTTATAATAATAATAATAATAATAATGTTTATCAAACAAACTTGATGGGTCAGATGGCCTCCTGTCATTTGTACCCTTTCTTATTCATGTCCTTATTTACTGTTAATTCATAAATTAAACTAATCCTGACAGGAGCTTATTAGCTCTGTTATGTTCATTAACCAGACAGACAGAAAACCTTCACTTGTTACAAGTGAGGTGTAATAACTTAACAACTAGGTGTTAGGTTCACTTATAAAGCACAAAATAATACAAAACAGGCTACTTTATAAAACAACTGTAGTTCTTCAGAGAAACACACTTATTCTCATACCCCTTGGTTATTTTATTAGAGGAGTGAGGTATGCACATAAAAAGACCATTAACGTTTTCTACTGTATCATAATATTTTTTCTATTTTTCTGGTGTTTGTTTTAAGCAATTTTCTCTGTATTTATTGTCTTAAAAATTCTGCTATATTTCAGTAAGAATCATTATGTAAATTGGCATAATTACAGACCCATTTAAGTTTTTTTAAGGTTGTTTCTTTCCATCTTTAATACATTTTTATTGTTAGAAGGATTTCAGATTTTTAATGGTCCATAACTTGAAATGGGTTTTGTGATCTTCAGTCCGCTCCCATGGCAAGAAATATTATTATGGGCAATTCTAATTCTGAAAAAAAAGGGTTCTGTCATCTAAGAACAGTTGTGATCAAAATGTTATAAAATAGATTGATTTATCATGTTCATTAAAAGTGGAACAATAACATAATTTTGTCAGAATGTCCTGTTTATTACCGTTTGAGAGATCAATGTTCTTCTTCTTCTTTTATTATTATTAATATTATTATTACTGAGAACAAATTATTAGTTACCGTTATGACCAGGCCAAAAGGCTTGCACCAAAATCACACCATAAACAAATTGGAAAAAAGGACAATCAATAAAGCAAATTATATGAGTGGTATGGTAGTGTTAACAAGGACAAACAGCTGGCAGAAAAGATTTAATCATACAACAGAAAACATCCCTGGATACAAATAGCAATGAATCAGCCTCTTTCAAATAAAATGTAAGGAACAGAATCATGATTCTGAAATTCTAAAAGAAACATATATTGTCAATATTACTAATAGTGCTTCTTGAACATAACGCTTAACACAAATTTCTACTCGTTCCTAGGATAGTTTGAGTAGGACATTTGGCATTTTCTCTAACGAGGGGTTTTCTATGCACAGGAACCTGGGAGTTGTGAGAGGCCTTGTGTCTCTGAACTGAAGAGATCTCTGTGTGAACCAGGTCACTTGAAGGTGATCCTCTGCGCTGGAACAATATTGCTACGGTGATCACGCTTAGCCAGTTTATCTGCTTGTAAAGGCCACCAACTTCAAGTTACACTGAAAAACATATAAAACATATCAGCATACAAGAGGCTTCGCCAATGGTGAACACCAGCCCAGAAAGAGCTTATCTCAAAAACAGAATGAAGCTCCAAAGACTGCAGGAACAGAAAAGTGAAGGGATATGAATAGCTGTTGTTTGAAATAGGAAATACTGGCCCTTTTCAAGCAACCTAAAAGTTATGCTTTTTTCCTGTCTCAAAGAAGATAAATCAGGATTAAGTTAGTTAGGTTTTGCTATTCTATTGACGCATGGGTTTATTCTGCAGAGGACAGTGTTATAACACTGGAAAGAGGGTACGGCCTCTATTCATTGATCCGGCGGGGTCAGGGACTGGTCTTAAAAAAGGCCAGCAGGGATAGCATCTTCCTCCCTCTGTCTGCCCAATAGCACAGTGATTGTCTGGACTCATCTACAGTATGTTCATAAGCCACATTAAAACACATCAACAGTTGAGACTGTGTGCTTTATTCATTCAATTGTAGCTTAATTTAACATCAATTTATTTACATAAATGTCTTATTTTTATCGTTTTGGTTTATCTAGCCATTAGATAAACTATTTGCATAGATAATGTCCTATAACTTTATAAAGCTCCACTTACAGTTTTTGGCTAATGTGTCCCTTTGCTCTGTCAGACATTCCAAAGAGGACAGAGGTATTTGCATTACGAGTCTAATATGTACAGTACCTTGCAAATTAATTAAGGATTCTCACTGAAGATCCTTTTTCTCCTGCTCCATTGCTCCTGTCTAGCAATAGAGGGGTTGTGTCCCTTGGTCTTCAATAGGACTTAAATTGGAATTGGAGGGGAAGTATTTTGCTCTCAGCTGCTGTAGACACAATCCTGAACCCAAGCTGTTTTGTGTTGCTCTGTTTGGGTACTGTCACGACTGTCCGAATACCTGTTGGAGAAAGCAGAGAGCCTGACTGGTGCTCTTGGACGAGAGGCCACAGCCAAAGAAGCATTAAACGATGTGCCACCAGTTCTCATTCGCTTCATCAGCAGATGCAGACAGTAATTCTTTATGATGGGAAGGGGAGCACAGGAGGCATCAGGTACAGCATTGTTCTAACTGGCTTCCAGGAGCTTTAGAAGCACACTGTCAAAGAGAAAGAGCCTCAGCTCCACTGGTCCACAAGAGGGAAAACACAAAGAAAAACAAGAACAGCAATTACAGGGCATACTAAGGCAGTCAGGCAAAAGTCCACCGTCATTAGATCTGTTTTCCATAGATTGTAAAAGTACTTTCTTAGACAGTCGCTCACCTAATAAGCCACAGGGGTATTACCTGAACATGTCATCAACTCAGACTACTGGTTTAGAAAATCAGGCTGTTAAAAGAATAAAACACGCTAGGGGGGACCACTGGCTGCAGACAGGCAGCAAGAGCTACCTAATAGGACTCCCAGAAACATTCTGTGGAATCGTTTCTTCTTAGTTAAATTACCACGGGACCTCATTAATATTGCTCCACTACCAGATCAGTTACTTTGCATCTAAAAATTAAATACGTAAAAACACCACATACACCAATCAGTAAAACTACAGAATTAATAATACAACATTAAAAGACATTAGGATTGATTATTAAGATATGCAGACTTGTGACTATACAAATTTTGAAACCCAAATGTTTAACCAATTGTGTGTGCACTACTGTATAGTGATTGGCAGTGAAATTAACGAAATAACTACTGTATGATTTTAACTGTTGAAGCAGAAACTTAGGTGCATTTTTCAAAGGGGACTGGAATTTCAAAAGAAATATTCTGAGGTCCTTCTGTGTTCCTGTGCAAATCTTGTTTAATCCTGTGTTAGACCTTCATCAGAAATAATCTTTCTGTTCTAATTATGCTTTCTATCTCATATAATCATGTAGCTCATTTTATTTTAAAAAACGTCTAGCTCAGGTTTGATGAGAATTAAAATACTTTAGAAAGCCCTTGTCTGCTTCAGTGCAAATTTGAGATTCCTTTAAAAATTAAAGTATTTTTATGTTTGTAGCATTAGATTACAGTGGATGTACATTCTTAAATATACTATATACATAGGTATTTATGAATACATTTTACAAAATTCAATTACAAGATCATTAAATTGGTTCAGTGCTGTTTTTTATTTATTTATGTTTTTCTCCTGATACAGAAGCAATTCTATTCTGTAGGGAGCTAACAGCTGTTGCCTTTTGATGACAGTCTTTACTCTTGAAAAAAAGCTGTTTACTTACAAAAGTGTAAATCTACTCAGCGTGACCAATCACCAATGGGTCTAGATGAGATCATCTTTCTCCTAGAAATGCGGTTCTGTTGCAGTGGTGAAATATTGAGAATGATGATTACAGTAATTATTGGTGATTTCCCTGTTGTATTTATCATTTAACAAGAGATGTCAGGTTTTAGCTGTAAGTTAATGTATCACCTGCCTAAAGATGTCCCACATTGTGATCACTGATTATTACCTGCCTGATCTATTATGTTCTGCCTTGTAGTTCGTATTGATTAACCCTTCTGTCTACACAAGAGGGCTCTGAAAAAATCTTTGATATTAAATAAATTAACGAAAGCCAAACAGGAATAAAAGGTTAAACTCCTGATTCAATAAAATAATAAAATGTCAGAATGAGATATGAAAAATAAGTTTTCCAGAAGAGTCTCTTAATGCTAAGCGCTTATTACAACATTCAGAGCAAAAACCGGACACAAACCCAGTAAGTTCTATTACATTTTTTGTAGGTGAATAGAATTTCATTTGATGAATGTTATATACCCAAGTCACAAATGCATGTATGTAAAAAGAAAATTAGATGAGAGTAAGTGTGCTGGGTCTTTCATCACACAGTAATTCTATGTACTCTTCATCAACAGCTTGTTCAAATGACTAACTCATAGTATTAGGAAGATCATTTCTTTATCAGTTTAAAGCAACTTACCTCCTAACAGGGACACCTATTTTGGTGACAAAACTCATATCCAGGGTTTGATTGAGTGTTTTAAATCAGAGCCTAAACTGACTGAAGCTGATTCATCAGCACTTAGTGTAATGCCATCCTCTGACCTTTCGGGCTGATTTATAATAAGAAAGTACATGGAAAGGAAAATGGAAGTTCTCTATCTTCGTCTCAGGATCTTCTCCTAGGTCCTTGTTACTATCTAACATGCAGCCTTTTCCTTTAATTACTTTTTTCATGCTTTGAGAGCTTTGATGACTTGATTAAGCCTTGCATTGCAGTTCCAGTCCCTACCCATCTGATTAATTAGCCTAAACCTTATTAACTTACTAATTCCAATCAATAGAGCACTGATGCTGAAAACTACAAGGACAAAAAAATGCTATGCCAACTGTGTGCAAGTGAGCAGCCAAGGCAACATAGTGATTAGTAAAATGTAATCTGCTCTGTAATAAATAGGTTTATTTAGAAATACTTACCTATCCAGTCTAATAATAAAATGACTCTCGTACCAATCAGTACAGACTATTTTTTGCACTCTTTGGGTCTTTTATATTAAGAAATAACATTGACAATGTGAAATGCCAAAGGTTTAAAAAAAATCCTATCTTTGGAACATATTTTTAACTAATAAGGTGCATCAGCTTCTTTGTTTTGTTGGAAATTGTAATTTGGCAGTAATATCTGTTATGGACCTGATATTGCTGCTAAAAAAAGCATGCAAATGACCTTTGTGTTGTGCAATACTTTTTACATGTTGTCATCATGAGCTTACTGTACAAAGATCCACTATTTCATTTTAAATGAGTTGTTGTTTTACTTAAATTTAGTTATGAACAAAGTGAAATAATGTATTTTTGGTATAATACATAGTGTTAGTGTTTCCTGAAAATGCCCGGGGGCATTTTTATGACATATTTTGGAGATTTTCGCTTAGGTATTACAGTATGTGATGCTCCAACATGTCTTCATCAACAAGCTAAGACATTAGGGTGTCCTGATTCTCCACTGAGTACAGTAGACTCTGATGAGGCCAGACAGACTTTGTTCTGGTAATAGTCCTGTCGGCCAGACTCAAGCATTTTGACAAACGTGATGACAAAACCTACAGAGGCTAGTCAGACAGTGACAAGAGGTGACAATCACCAGCCTCTTCACTCAGATTTGATGAAAGAGTGCAAAAACTCACACGTAGACACATTAAACTTGTGCAAAAAAAATTAAGATAACTTTAAAACCTTTAATATTACATCATGAGAAACCAAAATACAATATAGTCTACTTTATGTAATTCAATGCATTGACAGCAGATTTCCAAGAAATTGTTACTTGGATTACTTTTTCCAGACCAATTGGAAGTAGTAACTGTGTTTCCAATTTGTACATAAAGACAAAATACAACGGTAACAAAGAAGCATGAGATATTGTTAATGAGTACTCTGTTTTAGAAATGAGAGTTACAGGGTTTCAGGATCCAAGTAACAATGTGCTGGATGTGAGTACATTGGTTCATACATACCAATTTTTTTATCATTATTTCTATCACTCTTAGGAAATTTCAAAACCAACACAATTTCTACAGCAGCTAGAGGTCCTCAGATGTTCTTAGTTTGATTTGAATACATATTGAAGGCTTGAGATGGATTTTTTTTCTTGCTTAAAATAATTCTTGAAGGACTGATGATGGTCAGGACAAGTATCCCATTATCACAAACGCGCACTGTCTGGCCTGTACACTGCAGTTTTATTTTACTTGTACTTAACGACCAATAGGCTGTAAGGGAAACCCAACTCACCTCCATTTAGAATCGTATATTGACCTGAGTTTCCCCTCTTGTCAGTTTGTTTTGACTGTGTTCAAAATTTGACCTGAGCACTTCTTATGGTAAGCGAGTTTGAAAATGACGTTCCAAACCATTAGAGTGAATACTGTGAATGAAGAGTATTCTCCATTTCACTGCCATTGATCTGCTTTCCACATTGAAAGCCCTTGGCACACTGCAGCCAGGGACCCAGAAAAGAATGGTTACCTTTGTGATGTTTTTGATGTATTTCAATATTTTTACTTCTTTGCTGTGTCGCAAAGCGGGGGAAGCCATTTTTTTTCTTCCAGGTTAAAATGCATTATATTTAACGCAAAGTTATACATTATGTGCAGTTCAGCTTAGCAAAATATTTGTTGCTCGATGGAGTAAAGTACAAATTAATCTAACGAATGAAACCTTTAAATCCACCTAAATGATCTGTTATAAGGAATTCTTCATTAGAAAAAAACATTTCTGTTTTTGCCTTTGTGAACTCATTAATTTTACCTACAGTATAATATTACCTTTGCAAACTGTTCACATTCTTTTTAATTCTTGCATCACATTTCAGTCCAACTCCTGATGACTTATTTACAAGATGTGCACACTTCTTTCTACAAATCCTTTCACACAAACCACAATTCTACATTTTTATGTTCTATCTTTTATGTTCAGCTCTAATGTAGCTGTATATGTGAGTCTTATTCTGATGTTTAATTGAAATTAAGGAAGTAAAACAAAACCTATAATGATTATAGGTATTACATATACTATAAATTATTCTTATTATTCAGTAATAGTAATAATTTTTTTGTTCAGTAATAGTAATATTAAGACTTGGTAGATTGGTAATGTTCTTAATATTCAGAAATTTTACTTTTAGGCATTTATCGATTAAACTTTACATTTACATGGTTTATAATTACTCATGTAATGTAAAGTACTCTTAATTTGACAGACACAAAAAGCATTGTATGAAAGCAAATTGATAAATTGTCTTAAATACAATGTTGTTTGTTTTATTATTTGTCTACAGTTTCAGATCAAGAAGAATTTAAACATGACTAAATGTGCAGAAGAATGATGATTTTGGAATTGTTTACAAGTCAGGTAATAAGGACTGTCTGTTCTCAAAAATACCATTGTGCTAATATGCATGAGGACCTTAATAAATCAAGACACATACTATACGTTTAAATTAACGTTATAGGAAACTTCAGTCTTTTCTGTGCAATAAGTGGAAGTACACTTGCATTAAAAATTGTATATCAAAACTGTTCTTTATTAATGGAATTTAAAAAGATGGGGGGGGGATTTTCCCTAGTATAAAACAATGAATCAAGTTCTGGGGAAATTTGTAGGCTTCAAATTGTTTATTTAGAGCTGATAAAAAAATCAAAGCAAGACAACAGGAATTTTGTCCTGAATTCTAACTGTGTAACGCAAATCAATTCAGCATATGGCATTTTTAACAAACGAAGCAAACAGCAGAAAAGGTCTGGGGAACTGTAAAACGTGCTTATTGGTGCAGTCCCAATGGGGGCAAGCCTTAACATTAATTCTAGGACATTAATGGAAGCTTCCTAACATAGAGTGAGTTTTCTAAAGCACAATGACAGCTCAAGGTCACACTCTTCAGAAGCAAAAGCAATTCAATATACTTACTGCTCATATACTGTATATTGTGTATATGGGCACAATGCATATCCTTCTACAACCTGCATTTGAGGATGTCAGAGATGCTAAAAGAAACTGTCAAATGGGACATTAATGGAAATTCTGGAAGTAAAAAAACATTAACAAATCAATTTCAAATTTGGAATTGAGATGTAAAGATTTTCAATCCTTTTAAATGTGTTTACAGATAGTGTGTATTGCTGAGGGAGGATTGGGAAGCCAGAAAATTGCTTTCAGAACAGACCTGTCAGTTTCCAAAAATGTTTGCATCCTTTCTTAACTTTAATGAAGGAAACTGTCATAAAATGAATGGTTTGCTGCAGATGACAAAATTCTTGAAAAGAGTGATATTCCCTTCTTAAACATCTGAGATTCACTTGCATTTAAATTTACATTTTAGAGTTAGAGGTCACTTTGACTAACACAGAATACAGTATGTATCACTGAGCACTCAAAGTGAGCAGCAGGAAATTAAAAAAGTTTCAAAGCACTCCTTAATTCATTCATTATGGTATTTTAAAAAACTGTCCAAATCTTAATTGCTATTATTCAGCAAACTACCATATATGTAGTAATAGAACATTTAATTAGTGTCAGAATTGTGATTTTATCTGAAGACAGAATAAACACCAGAGGATGTTAAACTGTTACAAATGTGGCCCTGCAGTAATATGGCCTAACATATTATTCTATTAACTATTCTATTAAAGGAAGAATAAACTGACATACATACCAAAAA
This sequence comes from Atractosteus spatula, assembly GCF_055471065.1. Taxonomy (NCBI): domain Eukaryota; kingdom Metazoa; phylum Chordata; class Actinopteri; order Semionotiformes; family Lepisosteidae; genus Atractosteus; species Atractosteus spatula. The sequence goes on along the minus strand of NC_142711.1, from coordinate 8,359,293 downwards.
AAGGAAATATGCTGATGAAAGCAGATCGGTTTAGGAAAGTTCAGATTAACCAATATAGTATACAAATGTAGTTTCAACCTTTTACATCTCATACAAGGCATTTTTGTTTAACTGAATTAATTCTGACTCTGTCACAAAACACGTTTGGACATTCCGTACATGATCTTCAGTCTAAATTACTTAATGTTAATCAAATATCAAACAACGGCAATAAACCTTGTTTGGGACTCACCTGCACTGTAAAATTTACACTAGGAGTAAACAAGTTTTGCTTTCCTATATTTTGGACCTTCTTGATGAACACTGGATTTTAAGGAATGAAAAAAAGGATGAAAAACAAAATAGCTATAGTCATAAGGAGGTTAGATGCTGGGCAGAGGAGGTGTAGTTAGGCTAGAGCAACAATAAAAATGGTTAGGGCACATTAGTTGGGAAACAACATTCACGAGAGTTCATAAATGTTTCAGTGCCACAAGAACTATCCTCCTCCACATCCTCAGTAAAAAGCCATCAAGAATCCATGAGAAGCTAGGCAACAGCGTGGAAGCAGCTATCATTGCTTTGTCCTGGAAAGCTCTCTTCAAGCACCTTTCTGTCACTTCTTTAACATCCTCTTGTCTTCTCAAAGGATAGCCTTCCAGAAATATAATCATAATTCCCTGCATTTACATTGAGCTTCATGTCATCACAAAAGATCTCAAAGCACATACTGACATTGAGTGGACCCACTTCATCCATCAGTGAAGAGTGGCAGCCATTCAGATAAGGGTTCCTGATTTGTTCCAGTGCCACTCTCTCAAAGGCTTACATTTCCCACCGGCTTGCTCTCTCTGTGCCCTGACTGCATCGCCCTTTAGGAAAGACTAGTAATAATGATAATAAATTTAAAATAATTCCTTACACTTATATAGCGCTTTTCTGGACACTCCACTGGGCTCCCTTCCACTACCACCAATGTGCAGCCCCACCTGGGTGATGCAACAACAGGCATAGTGCGCCAGTACTCTCACCACACATCAGCTCTCAGTGGGGAGGAGAACAGAGTGATGAAGCCAATTCATAGATGGGGATTATTAGGAGGCCATGATTGGTAAGGGCTAATGGGAAATTTGGCCAGGACGCCAGGGTTACACCCCTACTCTTTTCAAGAAAAGCCCTGGGATTTTTAATGGCCACAGAGAGTCAAGACCTCAGTTTTACGTCTCATCTGAATGACAGCGCCTATTTACAGTATAGTGTCCCTGTCACTGTACTGGGGCATTAGGACCCACACAAACCATCCAGGTACTGACCAGGCTCACACAAACTTAGCTTCAGTGGGCTGCCAGTTGTGAGTTGCAGGATATGGCTGCCGGCAGAAGCTTCAGACATTTACACTGGCTACATTTACCTTGCCAATCACTAGTAAAAATTACTGCATATTGATTCATATTTATTTCATCACTAATTGGTACCGAGGGCATTAAAAAAAACATTCAATACAGAAGAAGACGCGAATCAGTGAGAGCTACAGTAGGTGTTCGTTTTCAGCCTCACTCACAGCGGATAGATTCCCCGTTCTTGAGACTGCTCAGACGCTGTTTTTTTTTTTTCACCTAAGAGCTGACCTTATGCATCTTAAGTGACTGTTCTCGGTTTCAGAACATTGTAGCGACTGATAGGGTCACTGACAACTGCCCTTTGAATAACGGGAAAGGTAATTTCTGGACCTTCATGGCAACACAAGGAGGTCAAAGTCAGTCAATAGGCAGCGCTCATTAGGAAGCCTTAAAAAACAGGGAAGGAGGCTTGGGCACATCCTGGCATTTGCCCCCCGGGGGGCTACAGACCAGGTCATTATCATAGCCAATGCTATCATTACCTGTAAATCTGCTTCGGCCTCTATTTCCAGGCATCTATCACACAAAGACCTACAGGCCTGATTAGGAGCATGAATGTGGCATCAACAGGGGGAGGGGGAGGGGGCTAACTAGTAGATAAACCCGCTTGCCTTCCGACTCCATTTGTGTAAGCTTTGTTAAATGTGAGCGACAGTTATTGATGGCTGCTCCTCTGCTGACCAGCCCCTCTCCATCCATCAGCTGGACAGGGCGACGGTGGCTCAGGCCGGTGGTCAGGAGCTGCAGCTTAATACCTGAGCTCATGCAAGCTCTCATCAGAGGACGGGGCTTTGGGGAATTGATTATTACCCTGCTGCTCTTGCCGGTAATGGTATCAGTGGAGGATAGACCTAAGTGCTTATTAGCTAATCTAGTTCAGTCCTCCGGAATACTGACCCCGAGATGGAAAAAAAAAGCCAATTCTGAAGACAATAAATAAAATAAACAGTATCTTGTTCAGCCAGAGTTTGCCAAAAGGAGGAGCTGTCAAAAGCACAGTTTGGGGGTGAGGTGGGGGGTGTTTAAATGTAAAGCTGGAGGGATTATATAGGATAATATGGACACAACTGTTCCAGTAACCTGACATGTCATGTCATTGGTGCATGGGGATGAATATGATGTTTAAGGATTTCTCCGTGTAAGGGTTAAGGCTAAACATTTTTACAGTGTTTTGCAGTAGGAAGTTTGCCAATCAATTCATGGATGAAGCAAAATTGGATTGATTTCAAATCAATGCCTTTTCATTTTTACTAATATTCTCTTACCCGTAATCAGACTTGTTAAATACAATGCTCGTTCGTGAAATTAATAAAGTAATGCTTTTGCTAATTTTGCATTAATAATGGTGCCTTATACTGAAGGAAGTCATAAGAATAATAATAGCTTACTTTACAACTGTTTACTCTAACAGTTCTGCTACTATATTTTAATTTGCCTTTTTTAAGATTTTACATTTTATTTACATTTTACATTTTCATTTAATTTTAAAATATTTTGCCATGTGCTTTCCTTATCTACAGCATTAAACATGTGCAGAAAATGTTACACCTTCATGATTTGCAAAATTGTGATGTAAACCGTTACTCATTTATGTTGGAAACAAATGCTTAATTTTGGGTTGCTGACGTTACAGTACATGGATGACACTGATTCCTTTTCGTTGTACCATATCCATTTTTTACGTTAATCACAGCACAAATCATGGGGGAATTAAATGAAAATATGTACGTAACTAAATATAACTTCTAAACAGACTATAATCCAGCGCACTTTAGGAAAATCGACACTTTCTATACATTCCTTTGGGTTATTATTCACAGATTCAAAAGAAGTGTTGCTTTCAAGATGAATGTTGGAGCACACAGTGTTGCATTTGAACAATACCAGCTGAATAGGGAATAAAAGAACCTGGGACTGTGCTCTATTGTTCCAACCAAGTGACCTTCTATCCTCTCTGTACTAGCAGTATGTGGGCTAACTAACCTAATACATGGCTTTAGCCCATTCCTAGCCTACTGTCAATGAGAATGATTCGGCAGCGGCTGCATTCACATGAAAACAGAGAGCATTCAGGGCTGGTGAGTTAACACCACGAGGGGACAATCTGAGCAATTGATATGTACATCGGGTATCACACCAGATCCCTGCGCAGAGCATGTGTCCCAGTTGGGGCTCTCTTAATAGGGGACTCCAAAAGCAGTAGGGACTGAAAGAGCGTGTCTCCAGAAATAAGAGCCTGAAACACAGACTGTCACCAGGGGGAACAATGCAGATGATTTTGTCTCTAACTTTTCATTCAGCTCCTTATGCTACACTTTACACCCCGGCAGCTTTTTGTAACAGTAGGTTCCACAACTGTGAAGGCAAGACAAAAGTGAGGGTACTGAAAAATGCGTAGACCAGTGCTTAGGGGTACGAGCAAGTGTAGCCAGATGCAGAATATCAAACAGCTGACATCTAAACACTGAAAACACTGAGAACTGAAATACTATATAATTACAGGGGGGCTTTTTTCAGGTAGTCAAAAATCCTGAAAAGCACTGACCAAGTCAACCCATGGAAAATGTAGCTTTCAAGATCAGTGATAAGTTTAGGATTATTCAAGACAGAGGAGACATGTCTTTAGAGAAATCTAGAACCAAATCCTTGGTTCTACGTGTGTTTGTAGCTTGTTAACTTTGAGAAATGGATACAATATACAGTATGGAATTCATTCTTAAATCATTATAACAAGCAAGAGAAGCAGATTGGTTATAAAAAGAAGGAAGCCATTTGTGTACTTTTAAAGTGTTCAAGCCACTACATCAATATACAGTATGATAGATAATTGATATAGAACAGTTACATGATTTTAATGGCAGATTTTAAAAAATGACAAACATTATCAATCAAAGAAAAATAAGTTCCTTTTGGTCTGACACATCTTTAAAATAGACTCTACAAATCCAGTTTAATGACTACAACACTTCATCCACTTCATTTTATAGAATATTATTCTATATAAATATATAAAGAATAATATAAAGAAGGCTTCAGCAACACTGGTGGGCAGCTTATTGCAGACTCCCACAAGCTTCTGAGTAAAGACAGCCTCCTGCTCCTGGTTTTCAATGTACTTCCACATAGCTTTCAATCATGTTCTCTGGCTCATGGTCCACTGGTCATTCTGAAGAGATCTGCTGGGTTTGACTTCATCAGTTCCTTGGAGGTTTTTAAATAATTCTATCAAGTCTCCCCGTAGTCCTGTAAATGTAAGCACCACCAGATTTAGAAAATTCACATATAAAATTGGTCATACATCTGTCCTCTACCTTTGCAGTGCAGCTTGACTTTTCTCAGACTTTTATCTCAGCCACACATTTTCAGCCAAGGTTTGAACTCAGCGGTTTTGCTGGAAGAGAAAAGGCCTGTACTTGTAGTGAAAGTTCTAGTCTGCTGGGTTTGCCTGACTTTTCCAGTACGTCCAGAGCAGAATCTACCACTGTGGTTTGAGTTCTGCATTGGCCGGCATATTGCAGACACACAGTAATATCTGCGTGTTGTTCCTTTCGAAGTATTTAGCAGACCTGGCCCAAGCCTTTAAAATATTTAAGGCCGATAAAGGGGTCTGCATTTTCCTTCTTGTTAAACTTGTGTGGCTTGTCCTTCTTTCCCATTGAGTATTTACGATTACTCTTTCAGAGCCATTCACTATAAGAGTACGAAAGTAGTACAGAGACCTGAGACTCCTCTAGAAGAAAACCCTTGAGACTATTGTTGTTGTAGGTGTTCATAGTTCATGCAGATCATGCTGATTTATTCTAGATGACTCATTTATGCTTAGTGTCAGGCAGACTGTCATTCATGATGAAGACTAATCAGACTATTTTGCCACCACACTTGCTTAAACTGCACATGCACTGCAGTCAGTAGTTTTTGCATTATTTTTGAGATGCAGGGCCACCCCTCTTCTGTTAGGAGTGCAAGAAACATTTTGTTGTGCTACGTACGGCTCCCCTTGCTAATATACAGTATGGAACAACAATGATTTCAGCAGCTGCCTCATCTTAGCTGCCACATCCCTAACCCAAGTCATAACCCTAATACTTACTCAAACTCTAACCCCAACCCTAACCCTAACTCAAAACCACTGATGAGACAGTTACTGGCAATAATCAAATAATCAATGCTTTAGCACGTTGGTGGATGTGCAATTGCATGGATTAGGCAAACCAACCTCTCAGACAGAAACTTTGAACCAGAGGAGGAAATTTAGAAACATATGGAATGACTTCCCCCAGGTCAAACACCCAACAACAGAACAGGGGTGGATTTAATGATTTTCCTCAATTAAACTGTAGGGCAAAGCAAAAATAACAAACAAGGCAAACAAGAACACTGTGATCTGGTTATCAGTTGTAGCATGGCTAAACTGGGGTGTTTCCTTCTGTCTAAAGTTCAGATCTTTCCGAGCCACCTTCATAATTTTGATGACAAAAGTAAAGTGAAAGCAGAAGTGTTTTTTAACAGTTTGTTTTAAAGGTTTTTGTACAAATTCTTTTAGTGGACAGGAATCCAACCCCTCTCTTGGGAAAAGCTACCTTGGCCAGCAGTGAGGACGGCAAGAGGTTTGTTTCCCTGGAGGGAAGGAGCTCAAGGCAGAATCTAATAAGAACCTCCAGTGGAGAAGATGTAGCCATCTGCCTGTGGTCTCACATCATCTGGCCTCTCTTCCTGCCAGCAACAGGGAAGAGCTGTATTCTGTTTGATCTTCTATTTATCCACTAAGTTGCATTCAAGCCATTCATTTCACTTTCTGAGGGATTACTGATTACTTCTGCGGCTCTGCCATTCCTAAGCCAAAACAAAACAAATAAGGCATACAGACACTGATGTTGCCATGCCTGATCCAACACTTAAACAACCAAAACCTTATTATAAATATGAACATTTTCCATAACTACATTTTCCATAACTACATACTGTGGTTTGCTTGATCGTTAAACTGCAAGATAAATATTGTTTTTTTATATATTCTGAGATAACCTTTTTTGTGTTGAAAAGACGTTTGATTTCAATCTCTTCTAATACATCTGTAATTTCTGTTGTATTTTTTTTAATCTTCACCACGCAGTCCTTAAACTCAAGTGAAAATAAGCACAGTATTTCACTTTTGTGATGAAAAAAGACATTATTGAATGAAAGCCCTTTAATGGGGAGTTTATGATCCTACTCAGCTAAGAGCCTACGGGCTGTCTTAGAATAGTCTCTTGCTCCACACTGACAGCTATTAGAGAATCAATACAGGTAATATATCAGGCAGTGGTCAGCACTCCTGTTCATACTGAGGTATGGCTGAAATAGGAACTGACAGGTAGCCACTTAGAGAGAGTCTGTGGGTCAAACACTTTGAAAAGTGAAGCTTCTCAAGGGAGCGTGCTCCTTCTCTCATGCTCCTGTCAGCAGCGCCAGTGAAGAGAATGCTGGTTACAGCCACACAGCCAGGACGCCCACAACCCCACAGACAGCACTGCAGGTCAGACTCTTTCCGCAGGGCTGCTACGGGGCTTTGAGGACAGTTAAGACTGGCTTCTGTCTCCTGCCCGCGACACTAAAATGAACTTTAAATTTGAGAAAGGAACGGGGGCAGGACTGTGGGTTTTTGGATCCTGGGTTTTATTTCAGATTGGGGGCACAAGTGAGAGCCATTTTATCCTTGTGCATTTGCAAGTTTTCACCTGGCTTTGTCATTTCTTCCCATCATCCATAAGCATCCTGGAGAGGTTAATTGGTGTCTCTATATGGTTCCTTCATATGTGTGCGTGTGTGTGTGTCCTATTAGAGATACACCTTTCACTCTGTGCGCCAGAGATTTTTGAGACCCTAACCAGGAATAAGAGGCTTTCTGAGGTTGAATGGAGAAGCACGAATAGAGCAGTTAAAGTTTTATGTAAGCCTTTGCACAGAACATGAGGAATTTTTTTGAGCAAATGAGCTTTCTGCTTTCTGATCCGAAACACAGTCATTACACTTAAATAGCATTCGTGTTCTCTAGGTCTATGGAAGTTAATCTTGGGTAGGAGGTGGAAATAAGGGAGCTGCAGTTGACCCAGTGAATGTCAAACACACTTATGTTACTTTATGTTCCCACAAATGGCATCTCTTTTAAAAAATTAAGTACGATTATGCCAGTCCCTTTTTGTATATTACCTTATTTAATATCTATTTATGTTGAGATTTTTTAAAGAAAAGAGCAGCGATGTTAAGACAAAAATGGATTTACAGAAGAGCCAAAGATCTTGAGAAGTGGTCTGTCACCTTAATCTCATATATATACATATATGAACAGGTAGAGGATTATTATATATATCTAAATGCATCATAGGACCTCCAGAGGCTTAACAGTTGAATTGTTGTTTTTTTTCTTATTCTGTTCTTTTATTTTCAGTGTTGAATTAACTCTTTACTTGTTTCTTTGCAGCTCACAGTACTGGTGTACTCCATTGGCCTCCAGACTAATGAGCAAAATTAGACTGGCTCAGCTAAACAACTGATATTGGACCAACACCTGTCCAGTGCTTGCTGGTTATCTGGCGTGAGGTAAGGAGTGAAAAGAAAATAACTAGAGTGCTGTGACAGGACTATGTCATCAGTACCATCTAGAAACTTTCATAGCCTACAGGAAGCATAGCTATGGTAGTATATTCTCAGCTTCTAAGGGTTTCACTGTCACTGTATCTGGATTCTTACCGTACAGTACCTGAACACCAAGGTGCCAGACATGTAATAGTACTCCACAAAACACTGCCTTCTGCAGTGGTTTGAAGGAAACATTTAGTTAGCCAGCTCTTTGCTTTATACTGTAATAAAAAGGTTTAAAAGACATTTTTAGGAAATTTAAGACAGCAGATCAACTGGCACAGGAAGCCTCTACTTCCTGCTTTACAAACTGTCACACGACCAATTGTCTTCCAGCATCTGGTCATGTGACTGAGGGCAGCCGCTCATTGCCTTCCTACAGCTTTCTGAGAAAGCGTCTTGGCAAGGGCTGCCATCTTGTCTGATCCTGCCTTACCATCACAGCTGCCAGAAGTATTTGTTTATTATGTGGTGAGAGCTCCTCGGAGCAATTCCTTTCAAAAGAACACCCAATAGATTTGATCTGGATTTGTCCTAATGTTCGTGATACCACCTGACATTGCAAAATTGTGTTTTCAGAATTGCTCAAGGGATTGTACACTGCCTGCTTTATGCTCGTCTCTCTCCCTCATTGTCTATTTTGTTTTTCCAAATGACCCTTGTGTCCCTTCTCTTTTTGCCTGCTTTAAATTTCTTTTTTTAAATTTATTGACATATCAAATACTGTATATTGTGTGGCTTTAAGAAGTGTTACAAACTGTGGCAGGCCAATCAACCCAGCCCATCTACTGTAGGCTAGCAAAGATCATGATGTAAAAACCTGGAAACTTTAGTGCTACCTATTGGTACATAATGGCAGTTTTGTCTTCTAAAAATACAATGCTGCTCTTGTTTTTAAACATCTCTATCTAAGGAAGAGGCTCATTTTTCCCACCAGTACATCTTCATGCAACTGGAGAAATTTATTTAAAAGCTACTATATTTAGAATAGTTAATTTAAAAATAAAATTTGAAAGGTTAACATTTATTAAAACCTTCCTGAACAGAAGCTTCAGTTTATTTTGTTCAAGTATAGTAGTCTACTAGGTTCCCTAGAATAAAAGAGAAACTGAGGATTTCTATTAATCATATTTGTTATATATCCAACTGTTATTATTTGGATCATTTTTTACTATATTACTGCTCAGACTTGATACACATTGAAGCTAAGATATTAAGTGAACTATAGTCTGATTGAAACAGATTTAGTTCTACTACTCCTTATTGTCTATAAATTACTACTGCTATGTGGGAGATTAAATTATATTACTGTAGGTAATATGTACAGAGAATATACATTTTATTAGTCATCATTAATAACACATTAATAAAATAATGATAAAAAGGGCTTATGGATCTCCAGAGCATACACGTTTAACTGCACGGGATTTTAAGTGGGAAATCAATGTCTATAAACTCAAGGATAAAAATCCAGATAAAGGCAGTAGGCCTGGGTTCTAAATCAACTAATCACACAAGGTTGCTAGTATAAAATTGGCATTAGCACTGCCCAGCATTTAAAGTACATATTTTTTATTGGCAGTGTTCTGACTCTTAACTAAAGATGGACAGTGTGACCTGGAGAGTTAAGGGCAGCACGAAAACTGCTTTTAATGATCCTTACTGTGTTTAAAGGGCTGTATATTACAGAGGATCAGCCTCCATTATTTGATTTAGACCCTGGGTTGTTAAAGATCATATATTTCTAACGTTTTGACTGGGAGATGTAATTAAATTGTCCACTGATTCACAACCTCTGACCTCTTCATTGCTTCTTCAGTGATTCCTCCGTAATACTTATTGTGTTTAACTAGTCAGAGTGACACCCATTGTTCAGCGTTCCTCAAAGTTTTTCCTGCATCCTGATAGGCATTTCTCTGTAAATTCCTACCACATGCACGGATCTAGAAAAAAAACAATTTACTGTTTGATCAGCAACACATATTTAGTGAATAACACTTTTTTCTGATGCACCAATCCAGTTGGTTTGTTGCGAGTGATGATAAATGCTAAATTAAACAACTATCTTTGAGATTTACAGAATGAGAATCAGAACACAAAATGACCATTAAAATATGTAGTCACTTAACCTAAAAACATATTTAAAATAATCAGAAATGCAGAGGAGGCCTAATTCTAGCATTGCACAACATGGATGTTAAGATACAAAAACATATAGAAATAAGAGGTCATTTACATGTTCCTTATTATTACAGAATTTCTTATTCCAGATCAGAAATACCAATATGCACTATACCCGTATGTAAAATGAGCAGTGGGCATGACAATGGGTTCTGATCCTACAAGTTTGCATGAGTCTGAAATATTAAATGAAGTCTTGAGCACATTAATGTTGTTGTTGTTGTTGATGATGAAACGTTTTCTGTTTGCTTTACCTTAACCAGTTGGATGATCAGATCTATAGTGTGTCGACTCAAGCGCTTCACAGGCACATCTTGCGATGTAACTTCCAGCTGTGTGATCCATCAGTAACCCGCACCGTGCCTGCGCCAGGCCTGGTGGAAGGAGCTTCTCTTCTGAGGAAGGGTTCAGGGGGCCCTCTGAGGACAAATTTGGACATTTGGTAACATGATGGAACAATCAAAGGGCAGCAGATGTCAGGAGGGCTGCCTTTGTCTTCAGCACTCGGCCATTCTTTGCTGTGGGACCACCTCATTGCTCCAGTCCATTGTCATTAATTTTGGGCTGCAGTTTGTTAATTTTCACCCTTCCCTGTGTCTGCCTCCACCCCCCACCAGTACAAGGCAACATTTGCTGGGCTGCTAGAACTTTTTACCGAGTGCTCAGCCTGCTTCTTGCTCCCTTGTTGTCTATTTTATGTGACCAAATGACAGGACCTGAAACAAGGGAGAGAAGAAAACACCAGCAGACAGACATAAGAAACAATGAACCTAATTTTAGTAAGTGGTGCAGCAAGCTGTTAATGAGGAATCGCTAATAATGACTGAATCTGCACCACTTAAAGTAACTGTAACTCCCTGTCACTCTTCTAGTCTCCCTGATGTTTCTCCTTTTCTTTTGTGTGTTTACTAGCAGAATACTATTCTCCAAACATTGGGTAAGCAGAGATAAATGGCCATTCAGTCTGCCAAGTTTGTCTTTCAAGATATGCATTAAATCTCTTGTGAAATGCACTAAGAATCAGATTTAGACTTTGATGTCTGTTTTAAACTCATAAACAAAGGAATGTCAAGTTTTAAAATGTAAACATCCATATCAGACACTGCCAACAGGAAACAGAAACCCTTTCTAATTCAACACATACAATTTCGAAAAAGTGAAGAAAATGAGAACATGGGACAGTATTACAGATTAAAGTCCGATACCTCGGGGAGTGCTGTTTTTAAACACTTTCAGAATTTTGACTTGCATGATCTAATCAGTGCAAAATTTGAGACATACAGTATCTGTTGATGTTTATTTTTAAAATCAGATAATGACAATGCACTATGCAGACAAGAGCCTTGATCTGATCATATATACCGAACACACACTTTGCAAGCCAGAAGAAAGCTCCATAGTTTAAATACTATCGCTTTTGAATGTTCACCAAAATAACAGGCATAGCAGGCTGGGAAGCCCTGCTCCCCACAGGTCGGACAGTCCCTGTGGAAAAGGAACCTCTTCTTTACAGTAGGCCTTCTCATGAATATCCCTGCTGTAATGGACAAACAGCACCCCTTGCTCTTTCATGTAGGACAGTAATCCTTCAGAGAGCACAGCAGATGAAAGTGCAAAGAAAACAACACCAGATCCTCAGCCCTCTGTCACCCCTGCAGCCGTACGGCAACAGCATGTTCAAAGAGCCGAGCAAACGGATCACTCCTCAACAGAGGCACTTTCACCCTTGTGGCACACTTCTAACAAGACCCTCCTGCGCCATTCGCAGTCTGTCACTGTGTTTCTACAGCTAGGGAGACGAATATGGAGGATTTCCTCATCCAAAGCTGTGGAAACTACAGATTCTCCTACTGGAAGAACTCAGGTTCTTCACTTGTGTAAATATCTCCGTCTTATAACAATGACATTTTCTTTCCGATTACTATTAGGTAAAAAAGAGCACATGCTTGTTTTTTTTTTAATTCCACCCTTTTTCTAGAATGCATGTAGTAGGAAGCATTGAAAGATATTTTCAGGGAGCAGACAGGCAGAATCATTAAATCCGAATCAAGTCCTTAGTTTCTTAGTAAGACATTCCAAGCTTTTTTTCTCCCCCTGAACAGCTACTTTTTTTTGTAACCTAAAAGAATGTGCTGCTGGTGTTTTCAATATCCCAGGCTTGTACAGGTGTTTAATGGATTTAGATATTCCCAGGTACTATAAATAAATGGCGGAAATATATGGATCAGTATGCAACAATAGCTCCAAAAATCACCCTGTAAACAAGATTTCCTGTTCTCCTTTTGGCATTTTTGGGGTCCACATAGACCTCATAAAAAATACGTTAAACGTGAGTTACGCGTTATACGTTAATATTTAAAAAGGCGGCGATCTATGTTGTTCCCTCATATCGTAATAACTTTAACAAGGACGACATTTTTAAAAATGAAATTGAGGTGAGGAAATGTAATGCAGACAAATACTGTACATCTGATTTATAATATTATTTGGCTATTAAAAACTGATGTGGTTTACTACAAAAAATAACTTGATATTTGGCCACGAGTTAATGTATTGCATTTCAAGCTTTACGTTGGCCTTACCGCAGGACAAATGTGACCTGTCCTCGTCTTCACAAATAAATTCCCCCCAAAACTTGAAATACCCTCTTTTATTTAAAAGGGGCATTTCATAACGGCGGATTTACAACTTCTTAAATTATTCAAATTAAATGTGTAGTTTCAGACAGTACAAAAAGTACGTATAAAAACTTATACTTATCAATTATTCAGAAGACGTAAGAAAAAGGTACAAAAGGCTTACTGCTCACGGCGGCGGTTTCTAAAATACCATGCCTGTTATTCGTAAGTGGTATAAAATGAAAGTAATATAAAACTTGCAAAATGTATATATTTTGTGGTCTTAATTAAATAATCAATTCGTTTTTATAATTGCACGAATTAGCTTAAAATCGCTGACCACAAGAAATACGGTTTCTTTCGAGAATCTTACTTTGCCAGTTTCTAACCTGTTAAGAATACCAGGAGCAGCATGATATTAGTGGCGAGATGTTACACACAAAGACTTCTCATGCATCTTGAGGCACAGTAAAGTGGAATTGTCGCATTTTCCGAAAATCCTTCTGCTCCCAAAATCACTTGTTTGCAAGAAGATAAGTAAGACGCTCAGTGTAATTTGGCAACTCCGACAAGTGAGATAAAACCGATTGTCCATCCATTTTCTAACCGCTTTATTCAATTCAGGATCGCAGGGAAGCCAGGGACTATCCCGACAAGCAACGGGCGCAAGGCGAGGTACACCTTAGACGGGACACCAGTCCATCGCAGTGCAACACACAGACAGAAACATATAAACGCACACACTCACACCAGGGTCAGTTTTCCCAAGAAAACGATTAACCAAGTAGTGTGTTTAGGGAGCGCTGGAGAAAACTGGAGCACCCGGACAAACCCGACTATAAATTGAGGAGTAAAGATTCCACGTAAATGGCACCTCAGATCTCGAACTGACCCCCGGGCCACCGCGCCGCTCCACCACCGATGGTATCGCTAGCAATCTGGGCTTGGTGTTGTGTCATATTCATAGTATGTATTGCCTCTAATACCCTATTATTTTTAATATTTCTACTCAAGACTTCTAACTTGGTACAAGAGAAGCTCAGGATCAGTGATCTCACGGTGGTTATAACCTAATGTACAATGTACTTATGTAAATAAAGTAGAGTCAATGTAAAGATGGTCAGACGTTCTACAAAGGTACAACGGATGATAAATTCTATTTGTCTAAGCCCGAAGTCTTTATTAAAATGTTGAAATCTGAAATCTAAACGAAAGCTCACTGAGACTTTTGCGACACGAAATGAGCCGATTACGTAAATGCACCAACACGCTTCTTAACTAAAGATATGATCGGCACTGCCAAATCTCTTGAGAAATTCATAAGCAAATTGCATCGTTTACACCTCTTGCTATGTAGACCGTTTCGGAACTTAGAGAAGTCACTTAAAATGTGTAATTTTATCTGGAAAATATAAACAGATAATCATAAGATTTTTTTGGCAAGTAGAAAAAAAAACTAAGTTAGAAAAAAATGACAGAAATAAAAGCACTTCTGGACTATATGGTCCTCCAGTTTAAATTACCTGATGTGTCTTTATCATGAGACGTCCCTTACTGTAACATGTCTAATTACTAAATCAGACATCATTCACATAAATTACGTGAAATACTAAGTAATTTATGTATGTATATATTCAACGATTATTTTAGTATACTGTATATGACATTATACAATATGTAGATCATGATTTTGATCTATATATACACACACATATACCATTTTTCCTAAAATAAGTAGTGCAATAAAGGAATACTCCATTGACATGCTTGTAAATCAGACTAGAGATTAGAATAATTATTTTGCCAAACACTTCTTTAGAATTTCCCCCTATATTGCTTTCCCTCATGCAAGAAACACCACTTCGCTAAACAACATTGCAAGGTTTAATTTTTACTATTACTCAGAACTTTGAAGCTGCATCAACATAGAACAGACTTCTATCACAATCTAGGACAAATGACACTCAGTTACAAGTAGCTGACATTTCAAATTTAAATAAAACATTTTATACACTACTAAATAGCAGTTTCATATGAGTAATGAATGTAGCAATGGGGTTGTTTTCATGCAACATTCCGTTTATAAATTGAATATTCACAGGTTTTCAATATATTAAATGGAAGTTTACAGACAGATAGCTGAGGCTGTGTCTCCAACCAAGTAATTTTACTCTTTCAGAAACCTAAAAAATATTTAAAAATAAATAGTTGAGCAGGCAGAAAAGACTATTTGGCCTATCTAGCCTGTAGAGAAAGTGAAATTGTAGAGGTAGGTAATTGCATAGTGACTTGAAGCCTATTGTTTTACTCTACAAAATCTGTATGTAGTGCAGCAACTTTGGCAGATTTAAGAGTTCAGATATTATTTTTGAATATTTTTCTTGTTATGCACACTAGAGAGGTAAAGGGTACCATCAATAATTGTGCGCACTCATAAACAGTTCATACTGTGGTTATTTATCAATAACAAATCGGAACAGCAAACAATCTGCATCTATATCAAAAGCAGCAATAAAAGGTGTTTCTGCATGTGCAAAGGTGACAATCATAGCATAAACATATATTATACAATTATAAAATACATCCAATTGTTCTGTAAGCACAAAACGCTTCTTGCAATAAATACAGTAAAACAAAATCAATGATCTACCCATCAAATTAAAACAAGTTTAAAATTAAAGGTAAATGTTAAAATGTTTTGCACTTCATACAGAACATGCAGCATAACAGCAGCATCTATTTTACATTTTCGACGTTTAGATCCTTTTCTTTAGTTCCAAGGCCTGTATCCCTCTGGATTGAGGACTGTGAGATTAGAGTTTCCTATGTAGGAGTAGGCTTCTCCCAGACTCCTTTGCTTTTTTGAGCAGTCTTTGGTTTGGGAGTACAAACCCTCCCCTTCCACAGTGTCATTTGTAGAAATTGAAGAATTCTTAAAATCTGAAGGGACAGCAGGTTCTAACAGTGGTCTGCCTGCCAAGAGAAGAACAATAATAAGTATTACCCTGTATTCAAAGATGGAGAAGCATTCACTGAATGTGTTAATGTGTAGGAAAACATGAACACCTGAGCAGAAGAGAATTTCAAATTGTTCAATTTAACACCAGGCCACAATGTGATAAACGTTGTTAAAGTTATTAGTACTTGCACTTGCAGAACACTCAACACATTTAAACAGATCGTCCTCATTAAAGGTTAATTTAATTTTCCACCCGTACGGTACCTGTGTGGGTCTTCATGTGGTACTGGAGCTCCGCCGCCTCCTGGAAACAAGTCCCACAAACCTCGCACGTGTTCGGTTTGTCCTTGGCGTGTGTGCGCCTAACGTGACTGTCGTGGGCCGCGTGGGAGGCGAAGGCTTTCCCACAGTGCTTGCATTTGAAGGGTTTCTCGCCAGAATGCTGCCTGATGTGGGTGCGCAGAATGCTGGAGGCCGTGAATGCCTACGAGACCCAGCGGAGACGCAGTTCAGACAGACGAACGCGATGGTGTTCTCGTTTCGAGTAAGGCGTCATGTTACAACACTGACACGGGAAACTCGAAAGAATTATGAAAAGTTCATTTTAAGATTTACGAAAGCCGACGTATCGAAACACTATGACATATATAACTTCAGCTACTGAAAAAAAATAGAATTAACTTATTTTCAGTGTATAAAACTCAAGTAAATTATACATTTTTTTTCTATGCGTTGAACAATTTCAATAAGACATACAGAACAGACACGTTTTAGGAGTAGTTTTTTTATATTCTATTAATTATAAAGGCTGCGAGTAAACGATTCTTTGTAATTGCATCCTAAGAATCATAGTTATTACAATACAGCCTTTTATTAATTAGGACAATTGTAAGGGGTAAACCTTCTGTTCCTTTGAAAGCCATAAATTCAGTTCATCTAATCATGGCTAACAATGAAAAGGGCTGTACATCTGGGCATTAATTAGCATGTAAGCCTTTCACCGGCGTGTGCCTGCTTTGACAAACACAATAAGCATTCTGCTGGTAAATGCACCATGAAATGAGGTAAAACCTCGAATGAAGTTCGGTCATCGTGCCTCGGAGAGTGGAGTTACCTTATTGCAATAAACACATTTGTACGGCCGCTCCCCAGAGTGCACTCGCATGTGTTTATTCAGGCTGGACGACTGAGAAAAACTCTTTCCGCACACCGAACACTGTAAGAGACAGACGTATTGTTCACTTAAACCTTCAAACGGTACATCAATTCGGTCGTTTTTCAAAATCGTCCGTGATGCGTTTCAGCCGATACGCCCTTTTAAAACAGTCAAGAATAGAGAAGTATTTTAAATCCAATCATGTTCCGTCTGAAATTAAGAATATGAAAAGTAAAACGTACAGATCAACGTTGAACGTTTGCTTGTGTTGCGATGATGCGATCTCATTAAGATATACACTTTAAAATAACTTGCATTGTACACAGGGAGCTGTCCTTTCAGCACCATACTCTGAATAAGTATAATTGACCATCTAAGAACGTTATGAACAATGAACATGCTACTAACTGTGGAAATACTCCCCGTGATATTTGCAGAACCGTGTCTTTGTTTTATTATTACACTCGAAAACGGTTTCGGCCTAAATATTTGAGCACGTTTGACCTGCTGTGTCGCTTAAACCTATGTAGTGTTCTCCAGATCTGTTTTACTTAAAATAGATATGGTCTAACATATCTTTACAATTATATACGGTCGCGAGCAATTTGTGTATTTCTCTAGAAAGAGTGACTCTCCGTGGTCATTAAAAATTCCAAGGCATATCTCGAAAAGAGTAGGGGTGTACTTTCTAAACTTCTCCTGGCCTTTACCAATCATGGCCTCCTAATAATCCCCATCTGTGAACTGGCTTCTCCTCCCCACTGATAGCAGGTGTGTGGGGAGCATACTGGTGCATCATCCAGGTGGGGCTGCACACTGCTGGTGGTGGTGGAGGGGAGTCCCCATTATCTGTAAAGCGCTCTGAGTGGAGTTTGCAGAAAAGCACTATGCAAGTGTAAGGAATGTTATCATTTTTATTAAATTCTTTTAAAATTCTCACGTCTATGACTAAAATTATAAAAACACCACTTTAAACAACTTAACCCCCCATTCAGAGCCTTACTTTGTGAGGTCTGTGCTTCTCGTGGACGTGCAAAATGTGAATTCTGAGTCGGTCTCTCTTCTCGAAGGATCTGCTGCAGAGGTGGCAAGGGAACTTCCTGTCCCCTTGATCCACACAGCGCGTGTACTTCAAATGCTTGTCTCTGTAATATTTGTAAGCGAACACTTTCCCACACCGTTCACACTTGAAGCCTTCTCCAGCTTCTGAAAAAGGAGAAACACGTGCATGCGAGCAAGATTAGGCAAAGGGCTTTAAAGGAAGGGGGATCAAACACACAACGTTTTTTTTTCCCCTTTTTCACAAATTCGATAGCGATTCAAAAGAAAATTGAAGAACATGGCTCCATCAATCTAAAGAATTCTATGCCAGATTTGTTGTATTTTTCTCTGTCTTTACACACACTCTTTTTTATAGATTGGGGCATCATTAAATAGTTAATTTACCTATAAATATCAAACATGAGACCCCGTTCACTGTATAGACGGGGCTATGTAGACAATCGAAAGTATAACCGGACCGTGTTCAGTGCTGACCTTCACTCTGGGGATGGGTGTTCTTTTCCACTACCGTCTCCTTCAGCGTGAGGGGAATTCCCAGAAACTGCAGGTAACAATCTCCGTACCAGACCAGTAACTCCTGCCTGGGTCGGATTTCCTTACACGTCTCGTAAAATATCTGCCCTTGGCTCTGGACAGCCACGAGATTCTGCTCTTCCGGAAACCTGGCGCACTTCACCAGAGACATCCAGTTACCGGACGATCCCCTTCCATCCACAAAATGACTCAGCTGGCCGTTCTCGAAAACCTGGAATCAGACATTTTAACGTTTTAGATATTTCAATGAATTTGTTCTAAAACGGAACTAAAAACGGACCTACAAAAATGAGCAATAATTCGTTTTCCTCATTTTGTCCTGTCCCGTTTTCTCATTTCTAAGGAAAATACCGGCCTGTTTTTCAAGGAATATTCCGACACTACCTCGGACAAACCAGAAAACCAACGAAACAATTAATTGTCTCTTCTCAGTATTATAATACATTTGTAACATCGATAAGTTTGCTTTTTCATGTCATGCGTTTTGTTAATTTTTTTGTCTACGCCTACAGGATATATGAAAACATATAACTAAAATCCCATCGTATTACAGTTTTTTAACGAAGTGCATAAGGGGAAAAAATCATATTTGTGTTGATATATGTAAACTGAATTAAACCAATAAAGATAACTTTTTAAAATTCATGCTTACTTCCCACATAAGCGTGTTGTCGTCGTACGTTTTGATCTCACTGGTGTTTACGACTTTGCCACGGAAAGGTCCGAATCTGGTTTCCTTCGGAATTAAAGTTTTGGCGAAAACGCCACAGTGAGTAACTCCCCCGTATTTCGTTTGGAGAACAGACAGCCCTGCGTATGGAAACAGGAGAAATCACAAGATTTGAGCACGACAAACTTTACAAAGATGTAGAACTACAGACATGCTCCATTATTTAACAAAAAAATAAAACTTACCTTCTGGTAGCTCAAGGGACTCGTTATCTAGAAGATGAAACTGAGAATCAGGAGCTATAAGGAAATACGTACATTAGTTAGTTATACCGAGTTTTGTACACTTTTTTAACTTTTGCTATTCTTATCTTAAATTCCAATCATCAAACGTTAGTATTTAGTCCTGAACTGCTTAATTTTTGTGTCGGACACTATTCTCCACTGGATCTTTTCTGACATGCTCAATTATAACAGCCATTTAACCTACTTATTTTCTAAAGTGAGTGGATTTTCATCTGCCCCCCCCGCCAAGAAAACAAAACAAATTCAGTGTTAACAATGGTATTCACTTCACCTGTATTTTCAGGGAAAACCAGTCCGGATATTGCGTGGCCAGTACTCTGCTCCCTGACCACTTGAGTGTAACCGTAGAGAACAGTGTACAGGTCCTCTTCACTGAAATTGAAAGTGCGCGCTTTGTCAACGAGGGGACCCGAGTTGTGAAGGCCGAGAAAAACGTCTTTCCCCGGGGAAGACGACGACGAGAGAGCGGATTTCTCGCTTTGGGGGCTGCTGATATCCGACAGGGATCCTGGTAGCTTCTCGGGCGCCCTGGCTGGCGTCTCCTCGTGTTTGGAATAGAACGCGTTGGGGACAGGGGGCTGCGGTTTGCTGAGGAGCGGTAGCCTGGACGGCAGCAAGCTGAAGAACTGTTCGTGCAGGGCTGCTGCTTGGTGAGGATGGTGATTGTTCAAGAAAGTCGGAACCCCGTTAAAGTTGAAAGGCATGACTGCTTGCGTGTCCGTGACCAGGCGTCCAAGAGACTTCAGAGGGTGGACAATACTCCGTGCGCTCCTGAAGACGTCCATGTATTGAGAGCTGGGGAACACACTGGGGTAGTAACCGGATATTCTACCAGGACTGTTAAGAGTCTCTAAGTGATAACTCTTGTCCTTAACTGTAGAATTGCTTGACAGAGACAACGACATGGCATACGGCGGGTAACAAAAAGATCCAGGAGAGGGAAGGTATCCTAAAAACGAGACAAAAGCATTTTAGCATTATTATAACGATATTAAAAAGTTTTCGTAACCGCCATCCATGAATTCACTCTTTTTGTAGTTTGTTAATTATTATTAAACGTTTAAAAGTGTCAGGTTAGCGTTCAGCACATTTGTACTGGTGTTGCAACAGCAAAATAAGGATACACACAGTTGTTGAGTGAAACATTGAATATAAGCTAGATTGGTTTTGCAAAGTTGAAATATTTTGGCACGCAAAACGAAACAACATTTTGATATGTTTAAAATACAGATTTTATTATATGGCTTATATAGCTTTAAATATGATAGTAATTCTAGGTCGTTTTATTTAAAAAAAAATGTTTCTAAATGGTGGAATTTTGTCGTGTCTTATTTACCTTACCAGAAGATTTGTAGTTGATACTTTAACACTGCTCGGCAAACAAAAATTGTTACAAGAAATATCTACAAACTACAACATATCACCAAATAGACAAATAGAGTTATTCTGCCTGCAATGCGCTTTTGAGACCTGTTATAAACAAAATTTATACACGATAAAAATACATATATTAAATAAAAGGCACACTTAGTTAGGCAGCTGGGAAGACGGACAATTAGACATTAAACAAATAACGACAAGACCATATTACCTGCAAAAATAAAAGTTAGACGACACGAAATTGTTAGATTGTTATACAAACGTGCGAATATGCGTACCTTGGAAGTTTTAAAGCAAGAGAAAATTGATCTCCGATATTGATTCCAATCAAGAAACATAACTGTCGGGGGAAAACCATCTTAATTCGTTTATTACTACGGAAACAAATACCTATTTGCGCTTCTGGCATCTTCGGGCTGTGGAGTACAGTACGCGCGAATTCCTAGCAATTAAAAAGTCTTAATTTTCCAAAAGCATCTGCAAACTGAAATTTATGCTGCGACCTAGGTGTGAAAAATCAGAGGCTAAACGTCGCAGTGATCTTAACAATACGTTTCGTCCTGAGAGGGGGGCATTTTAGAATGGGGGCAATTAAAGCACTCGAAGAAATAGCCTCCAGTTATATGGATGGATTCGTGAAGGGCTCAGACAAAAGACACATAACCCCCTCTGCCAAGCAAACCACAAGCAACATTCATAAGCACGCCAGTCTTCACATTCAGCTCAGCTGGGTGTTGAGACAAAACAAATAACAATTGCAGGAATTTCTACAAGTGTTTTCCAAACAATTTACAGGAGCTTCAAAACCTACTGGAAAACAGTAGCAAATCGAAGAGGGAAAAACACAGATATCCATTCTAGGAGCATTCGTTTGACTAGGGCACTGAACACCAACGAGTCATTTAAAAACTTCCCCAAAAACCTTAAAGTTACATATTTTAGCGAATGTACCGCGTTTTATTTTGATTTAAACTTTTAATGTGTATTAACTAGATGTTTTTCGTCTGCCCTTCTGTTGACGCGAGTAGACCAGAATTTATCTACATTGTGGTTAACACTGTGATACAAACTTCTTTACTCAATGGTTATGGTCTGTAAGAGTGTGAGCCCAAAGCGACCTTTAATTCATCTTGATTTTTAATAAATTTGAATATTATGTTCTAGATCAATAACAGCCAATAACTGAAACAAATCAGGGTCGTGACACCTAAATTAAAGAACACCGGGTCAACGGGAAAGGTCAGCAATAATGAAGCCATCAGAACTCCTTCGGAAAGCATTAAGTAAACACATGGAACCCGCTGAGTTAAATAGCTTCTGACATAAAATTGATTTTAAAAGCCCCAGAACTTACAAAAAAAAGTAATATTTCTTATTTAACCTAAACGCCAGAGTTCAGCGCAAAGTGCGAAAAGAGAACATTACCTAGCACAAATACATTTTAGAGAGACAAGAGTAAACATACCGCGCTTACCTTAAATATATAATCTCTTTGCTTTAAAAGTGTGAGGTTAACTCCAGTACTCCACCATATTCTGCTTATTTTTCGGTAGCCTCAGGCGTAGTTAATTTCTTTGGATGAAAGAATGAATAAGCGCTCCTGTGTGGACTGTCGAGCTGGGAGAGGGCAGACACAGCGCTCTTCTGTCAGTGTCTGCGTGCGTCATGCTCCGTTTAAGACTGAGGGCAGATGGTGTTAAAGAGTGGACTGTAGAGAGACAGGACCAGAGAAGATGCCTTTCTCCTTCTCTTGACCGCCATTGGTCAGAAATCAGCTCATCCCGATCATCTCTTTGCGCCCCAGGGGACAGCACTTTAACACGTTATTATTACTAACCCCAGTTTCCACTGCTCCTACGCCTTTATACAGTACAGTATTTACAAGACTTCTCTCACGTTAGCGATTTTATCCCCTGAACAGATCGCCGAGCTTCGACGGCTGGTCCGGGATCAGCTGCTGTTGGTGTGCTTTACTAGCAAGCGTTGATAACGTTCAGACAGGATTGCACTTTCATACACTTCGGGTTTTAAACAATTTAAGTCATCACCTGCTGATGATTATGATGATAGCACTTACTCGTATACTCGTAAAAATGTGATCTTACGCTTACCACACTCTACAAAATGTGTATTCCTCCGACTGTTCGCTAATCACAATCTTCCCCCTTAATGTGATTATTCCAAATGTAAACAAAAATCCATCTAATCCTAGCTTCTGACGTAAATACACTGAAATATCGACAAATTCACATTTATTGTTTTTACGCAGTCAGCACTCAATGTAGGGATCACTTTAAACAACGGATTTTAAGGCCAGATATTCAGCTAAGAGACAACACGCTGGCGACATTCTTCATCTTAAGCTTAAAAATAGTTGAAGTCTGACGAATCTCGATAGTTCTTTAGTTAGCCTGTCCTCAGTAGGGTCTTATCCCAGTCGCATATCCTGCACCTCACTGAAGGTGAATTCATCGATTGCTTTTTAATACTCCAGTAACACTAACAGAAATAAAGACAAATAAACACTGCAGACGTAGCTAAAGGTGAATTGACCCATTTATGAGAAATGAGATTCAAGAGTCTTATGTTATTGAAATATGGGAAACGTTATGTAACGGTTTGTTGTGTAGCCTTGCATTTTCATAACGTCTCATTACACTAATCGCAATACCCCTCAGCGACTGGATTTAGCTTAGTTTAACGATTTCAAACAAGCCTTGGAAACTATAGCACAAAGTTTTCACACCAAATTTCTAACTAGCGCTGCTCATACAACGTGTTGATGTTTTCTAAGTTTTTCCTCATCAAATTTCATTACGTGGACACAATGCTGTGGGTTGCATTTAATGTGCGAGTGGTTTCGAGCAGTTTAAAATAAACGCGTGACTTTTTAAAAAAAAAAGATTTTTGTCTGTGTAGCGGGGGACTCGTGATGGTTTAAACAATTCAAGGTAAGCGTAACGATGTGCAGTGAAAATTTTAAAAGGAAATACCCTCGATCCTAAAGACATGTTCACGAAATTCACATATTCTAAAAGACGGGTATGCATCACATGTGACGCATTTATACAGCCTAGTCCTCAAACATCACCTGTATAAATAATTAAACTGCATCGCGATTGAGTGCAGCGGTTTCTTGAATCGGTGATTCGTAAATAAACGCACAGTCCGTTCCTCATCAGTGCTTAATTATTGATCGCACCATTATGAAGATATTGATGTATTTGTTCTTATTGCTAGGAAAGTTAGTTTAGATATTTAGTTCTGCAAAACCAAAACAGTACTTACAGAAAAAGAACACGCTTATTTTGGTATATGTTGACTGATTATTGAAATATTTTCATTTAAAATATTTTCAGTCTTTTCAGATGCAACACTTTTTACGTCTCTTCAGGAAAATTCACCCTCAAACCGATTTCGACAGATGAAGACAACCAACATCCGCAATATCTAAAATCGACATGATTACTTTCAGTATAAGTGTATAGTTAAGATCCATAAATAGCAATAAGTCGTGACAATTGTAACCATGCTGATATAAAGAAGTCTTTATAATTTTTATTAAAGTACAACATGAATGTGAAAACAAAATCCGTCGCCGACTGACCACCGAAATGACATTTCAATGTTAAAACATTTAACAGTCGCAGAATATTTCATTTAGCGTTTATGACCACGTAATCCCATCAGCAGTCTATAAGGGCTGAGTTGCAGTATTTGATTCAATTTCCTTGCCTAAAAGAAAAATGTTTATGTACTTACTAGAATCAGAAACGAACTCTTAAATTGGACTATTTTTTTCGAGTTGAATAGTCGAATTGAGAAACGATCTTCTCAATCGGACAAATTTCTCACCGTTCAAGAAGCGCTAGAAAGCTAACGCTGAAG
The DNA here is from genome assembly GCF_055471065.1 of Atractosteus spatula. NCBI lineage: Eukaryota > Metazoa > Chordata > Actinopteri > Semionotiformes > Lepisosteidae > Atractosteus > Atractosteus spatula. Next base: position 8,334,543 of record NC_142711.1, on the reverse strand, counting down.
ACGATGCATGACGTCACTGGCATTAGCAACAAGTCGTTCTTCAACAGTTTTAAAAAGTCTCGGGCAAAAATATTATAGATATGCGAGTAATTTCGTAACATACCAGAGTAAAGAATAGCCTATACATTTGTATTCGATATGGATAGGTTTTCATAGGTTGGCATAGGTTTTCAGTGGGTTTAGAGTAACAACCGTAAAATTGGACAACTAACCGATTTTGGCAACTAAAACTGTGGTGTGAAAGAACATATTCCTACCCATTCACAAATCGTTATTATCGCCACCAACACTATTAACAGTAGTACATATTAAAACAATAATTACAAATGTGTTGGAAAAACTCACGGCTGAACTTCCTATCGGGAATGAGACAAGATAAGTTGCAAGGTGTGTTAAGGCAAAACGAAAATATCATGCAGCCATCTAACGTGAAGAGATTTTCACTCTTAAATTTGATATCCAGACCGTGGACCAGTTCATTTCACAGATAAGGATGAAAGCAATTCGCCGAATGCTTTCTTTTCCGCGAAATGACAGTCTTCACTTAATGCAAGCACCTTTTTGAAGGCTGAAATTACACCACCGAGCGCGACTCGTTCCAAGTCGGAAGTATTCAGAACCGGGGCTCCCCGAAATCCGACATCCGAAGCGAGGAGTCGCTTCGTGGCGCTGCCTAGTAACAATTCCCGCTGCAAGCCAGCCTTCGGAAGAGCTGCGAACGGTGAATGACGGAACAGGCAGAAGACGTACTGGAAGATGGATGAGCTCCTGAATAAACACACACGACAGTACTCCGAAAGGGCTAGCAGCCACCCCCAGAAAGGTTTCAGTGGACAAGCGCGCCACGCATCAATTAACACTGCAACATTGCAGGCCATGACTAAAGGGGCCCCTTCAGAAGTGAAGGCTACATTATTTGAAATATACAGAGCGTTGTAGGTCACTTGTTTTATGTCATCTGTGTATAAAGGTGAATAGGAGCTAAAACACTGTGAAAGAATGCTACCAATTATTTAAGATTTACCTACCGTGCAAACGAGAAGCCCAGTTTCCCTTGTGTTCTACAGATACACACGGTAAAATGCGTTTTTTCCCCTACTGATACGGGTAATCAATTCCAAATCATGTCTAATTAACGGGTGATGTTTTATGCAGATATCTTACAATTTAATATTAGAAAGAAGAAAATTACCTGAAGACGTACATTTTAAAAAAACTGAATAGTTTAAGAACATCAGAAAGGTTTTAATCAAAGGGAATCGTCGTTTAAATTTATAGCAGTTCCGTCTCATACACTCATAACACTTAATAATCGTTGCGAATAATCTCCAAATAAGCCAATATATTATTTCGGAACATCATCATTTGGTTTGATCACAAAGCAAATTGAAAAGAAGAGGTCAGATTTAACAGCCATTATCATCCGAGAGAAATAACCAGACACGTCGAAGTTTAAAAACGCTGATGGAAACCCATAACTAAAGTTCGGGAAGGATAACAGCAGCCAAGTTGAATTGGCCTCAGATGTCTTAAATCATAATCACTCTTGGCGTCATTTCATCTTCCACCTGAGCAGAAAGGAGATCCCACCCTCCTCGTCCCAGAGCCAGGAAACTGGCTCTCAGCTAAGCGGGTTAAGCCAAATTTACTACGACAGAAACACTTCAAAGATTTTCAATACACTTAAATTCTTCGAAGTTGTTATTCCCAGTGAATTTACATTTAATAAAAAAAAATGCAGTTTACATACAAGCAAGAACAATTTTCAATGTGATTTGTGGCTTTGTATGTAGGGACGTGGTAATCGCACTGCCTCAAGTAAACTGACGGTGTTCAGTTTGTGCAAGTCTTGATCATATTAGTACAAATCGACAGCTGTAAAGAGTTTAGCTCAGATTTCCTTCACGTGGAGTATTTTCACTTTTAAAGTCGTACCCTACAATTCACAAAAGGCATAACTGGTCTCTTGGATCAGTCAGAATTGGATTTTCCTGCAAATCTAGAATTGAAATCCTTGTGTGAAAATAATTTGGTGTGTGGTTAGCAGTAAAATAACACTGTTATAGCTTGACAATATAGTTGAACCGCCATTAGTTCCAGGAAAACTGAATCACAAAAGCCATGGGATGAAATAATTCTCTAACAATGTAGTGTCTATCACTGATTAGAAAACAAAGCAAGAAAAATAATTATTGTTTCCCCCTTAGGACACCAGAAAAGTCACAACAACCCTGGGTCCTTGAGAGCTGCAGTAAAGCCTCTTTAAATCACCACTTTACACCTTTGGGAAAGCATTGACTTTTTCATCATAATTAGCTCTACTAACTTGCAAAGTGGTGCTGAGAATCCCAGCTCTAGGATCTGCAAGCAGAGTGCAGGTGTCAGTACAGCATATTTCATTTGTAAGCTAGGCAGGCTGACGATGGCTTAATCGAGGCAGATCGCAGAAGTACTGTCATAATATTCCCATATTAAACTCCATGTTCACTAGCCAAGACTCATTTCTGTTGCCTTTTTTTTAAAAAGAGGAAAAAATGTTAAAATTGACTTCTCAGAGGTACCTCACCCCCAAATCATCAAACCAAATCACTTCCTAAATTGTGGACTATAAGCACGGCTCTTGACAGATGTATATCAGAACAAAATTATACGTAGAAACTGTGTGATATTCCAGATATTCCACAAGTCAAGTGGATTGTCTAAGATACTGATGAGGAACTGTGTTCTGTATGGAGATTTTAATAAGCCATCATGTTTTTTAAAAAAAGTCTATATTCAAGAGAAGAAGTGATTTCACAGCAATGACCATGCACACAACACGAAGTGTTACTGTGCATAAAAAATCTGTAATTACTTTACAGCAAGTAGTGTGAAGTGCCCTATGTACATACAGCATACAGGCACAGTTCTATCAGGAAGTATTTTTATGTTTGTTTCCTGAACTCTTGGTGATGGTGTGAAAAAACACAGAAAAAGCAGAAGATTCAGATCTGGAACCCTTCGTTCATCCACGCACACATTCTAAAGCCCAGAATCTCCAGGCCCATGTGGAACACACAGTCGGTACCTTTTATTAAATGTTGCAATAACAGAATTCTTTATTTACAATGGCATTATTTAACATCAAATAGCAAAGCAATATTAGTCAACAACTTGCATAAATGTGTTTAAATTTCTCTTCGTATATCTAACTTTGCATAAAATGCTCACACTAAGGTTACAAACATCAATGCGGGTGCAGAAGGTGACGTTTAGTGTGAACACATCTGGAAAAATAACATCTCTGAGCCTGCAACACTGTAAGCTTTCTCCAGAAAAACCATATATTTTACATATTGCTTAGATTTACCCTTGCATCATCTTTTCATACAGAATTCACAGACACTAAATGAGAAACAATTGTACAAATAATATAATCCACAACTGATCACAAATAACACATGAAAAATTAACAGTAATAAGGAGGTGAATAGGGCAAAAAGAGTGCTGTAGTCTGTATCCAGCAACAAAGACATATTGAGTGATGCTGCACTCATTCAGTATTGTACACAATTCACTATACAAATATAATACAACAGACAAGGTTGTAGTAGTAATATACAAGACATAAAACCAGATCTAAGGCATTTTGCTAGGTTTTAGCATTTCGAGGTTTTTGCATTTAGCTTTTTACCAGTTCTAAGAAATTGGCAGACTATACAAAACAAATTTCAAAAATTCCAAAATTAAAACAAAGGTAGAGAGACAAAAGTCTGTAAGCTGAATCAAAGTCTGTATGATATTTTCATCTTTATTTTAAATGCAAACATTTTCTCTGATCCTAGTCACAACTGCCCAGATACAAATACTATAAAAAGGTTGCTAAACCACACCAACACTTCATGGCTTATGTTCTTAAAACTGACAATGTAATCTTTGGATTCTGCAAAGGGAGCTTTACACTCGGTTCATCTGCTAAAACTGGCTATTCTAAAATTCGATACTTTCAGTTGCTTAGTTTTAAACATTACATGTAGTAAAAGATGGTAAACATGACAAACCAATGTCCAGAAAACAGTTATGTTGAGATAATGTGTTACAGATGGCAGGAATCTATGTATTGGTGAACTGTCTTCTTTCATAGTACACTGAGAGGAACTAAGTTATGATGTATAGCTGCAGTTCTTCGGGTGCTCTCAAGACAGCTAAAGAAGCCCAAATGAACTAGGGCCACAGTTTCTAAATGAACGTTGGAGGTAAATCTAGATTTAAAGCCATACACCATTAACAAAAGCTGCATTGCTATGAAAAGAAGAAGAAATTTACATCTTTTAATAAGGAATGGCTAAGCCTATGACAACAAAACTGGTCACCACTGGCATATTCTAAGACTACAATCACATAGTGTTTGTAGTATTATGGAAAAGTTACACAGGTGAACACGCATAAGTCGTTTTCAGTTGTGACAAATGCATTTAGCATAACCTAGACAAAATATGCGTTACATGTAATACAGATTTTATAATACTAATGCATGGTAAATTCATTTGTAAAGGCAAATGCAAGTTTTATATTAATAATTGTACACTGGCTAAAGGCAAAGATGCTTCAAAAGTAATACTACCAAAGAATGTTTTCCATTATGAATTCATTGGGTATTTTTTCAGTTTAACATTTAATTTCCAAGAGAATTTCTACTCTCCAAACAAGCAATACATTTAAAAGCAAATCTAATTTGTGTAGCAAAGAAAGCAAAAGAAAATGGGAAAAAAATGAGTTTTTTTTTATTTCTTCCGCAAAACAGGATACCTTTTCAAAAGGTACAAAAATCGTCCACGTATGGATAGATCAGAATGCACATTTAAAACAAGTCTCAGGTAAAAAGTTTAGCCTGTGCTCTGTTTGCAAATGTGTAATGGGAGGTCGGACTGTCTCTCATTAGAAAAGCTGTTCAGAAGGACAAAGCACGCAACCTTGCCCACATCAGAACACCTTCGTCAAAACCTTCTGACCTCTTCATTTTGCTTAGTAAAAATGCCTGTAACACAGAGGTGAAAAACTAAAATGGCCACATAGCTTAAATATAACCTGGAATATGATTTCCATTAGGATTTTTATCATGAGAGAATATGAAACCACTGACAGTTCACAGTTTATCCAGCCCATAAAACCTGTCTCATGAAATGAAATCAGGGTGGGTTTTGTTAGGAAAATGAATGGCACTCTGATGATTGAATCATTTTTGAGGGCACGATATATGCGTGTTTACCTGTAATTTTGTAATGTCTGTCCAGGATCATGTGGACTTTATTCCATCACTTTTTTGTAGAAATAAAATTAACACTGCTCTTTGAAGTTGCTTCATATAAACTGGGTAATGACCTTGCACAATTATTTGAAAGATAAAAGCATTATTTTAATCTTTACTACATTCTATGCAGGTTTAGTTGTATTGGCTACGAAAAGTAATGGGCTAAATACAGTAACTTTAAATTAAGAGATAAAGAAAAGCAACTAACTCCTAGTGTCTTTCATTAAACCATCTGGTTCCTAACATGGGTCAGCATTCAACAAAAGTTAATACCTCCAGAAATAAAAACAAAATTTTGGCTTTTTAATTTGTGGCAGGCTCATTCAAATACTATTAAAAATGTGTGGTAGAATTTCATTGCAACAAGTTTGCCAATTCTTTACTATTTACTTGAAAACACCTCTAAAAACATACTAAAAAATTAAAATATATTAAGAAATCTACAGAAAAATGAAACAGAAAAATATATATGTAGGTTTATTCTACCCACACTATTCACATTGCAATTTAACTAAAAAAAAACAGTCTCTCTAGGCATCTCAAGATAGCTTGACAGCACTAGACTTGCTTATATAAAAAATATTAGGGAGTCAATCTGCCAGTGGATTAAGGATTTTACACTGCCTGATTTCAAGAAAATTAAAACCCCAAATTAACCACTCACACCTAGTTTTCTACCGAAGGAAATGCTATACATAATTACTAAGGAACATCTTTTGACGTCTTCTGACACACAACAGCAATAAAAAAGGTGGCTATGCTTAATACTGTAGTACCTTAGTTTCGGAATCAACCGTTAGGACAAATCTGCCTCCAGAAAACTGTACAAAATTGTAAAACAAAAGATCCTCAAGTAATAGTTATTGCTCGATTACATAACCCAGAACAGTAAAGTCTGTATCTAGCAGCTCTTGACTTGCACTCCACTCCAAATGACAAAAAGCACACTGTAATATTGAATTATTATGGCTGTTTTTTGTTTTTCCTTCTGTGGTATCTAGGCTAAAAGCTGAAAGCAAGCGATAATCTGTACATTGTATACCCCCTCCCGCTGTTTGCTGATCCAGTAATATCTTTTTAATATACCTGACCCCCTACCAGAACTGTCTGATCTCCCCCTATGAGTGCTGCCATCTCCCATATGAACAAGACACTCCATCGTTACTTTAGAAGCAGTTATTAAGACCAGCCTGAAACTGATTTTAAAAAATGTATATACAATCTAGCAATACTTTTAAGATTATAATCACAAGAGATGATAAATTTGAAGAGTTTGTTGTTTTTGAAAATATGGGACCAACCAATCCATACGTCCAGCAGAAAAAAACATTTTGGGGTCAAAATACAATAACAGCCTTTTAACACACTTTTGCCAGTTTAGAAAGTGTCATTACCTTATTTAACTGTAATAGTTTTATTGTCTACACTGTTAGAAAAAAAAGAAAATAAATCTATACATAACAGTTAAACCTAATATTATACACTATCAACCTTTATTTAGACTATATTAGTCTGAATTTATAATACAAACCGTTCTAACAATTTTACAAAATTGTATATGCTCTTCAAACCATTCATTATTTTTTTGCTCACAATTAATTTAGAAACCATTAAACTTTATTCCATGTCTTATTTGCACACACACACGCAAAAAAAACAGAAACACGAAAAAAAGCCCCCCAAAACATCTGAAATTTAGAAAAACCGTCCAGAATTCAAAAGTAATTGAGGAGTCCTCACACCCAGTTTGGAACAAAACAAAAATGACAGAGAGCCAGGAAGAGAGAGAGAGAGAGAAGCAAACAGTGTACATCGTAGAAGAGATCAAGAGTGTGGTCACCGCCCCCACGAGGAAATACATTCATCTGACAAGTATTCCGGTGCCATTCAGTTAGCCAATCAGGGGAGACCTAAGTCACACTGCGGTGAATGCGATGAACAGACTGACTGGCTTTCAGAAGGTTTACTTGAGACTGCGAGCAGAGCAAAGACTCGGGTTGCTCTTTTCAAGAAGTGTTCCGACAGGAAAATGACCTACGACGTCTCCCCCTTCTCCTTCCTCAGAGAAGAACACTTTGAGGTTTCGGACGCTGCCGCCCCCCCCCCCCCCCCTCCCCGCGGGCAGGGCGGCGGCGGCGGGGCCGGGCTCGTCAGCAGATGGCGTAGCTGGGTGGCATGATGGTCGGCCAACACGTGAGACGCACGCTGGCCGTTCGCAGTGCACTACCAGGTAATGTTCTGAGGTCCCGCCAGCGACGAGGGTCAACAATACTTCTGCAAATATACAAAAGAGTTCACTTGTATACTTGTGCACTGATGACATTAACCTGTATCATCAACAGGAAATCAATCAGAATGACAGTAAGAAACATTCAATTTTATGGAATCGAAGGTCAGTGTTTCTCCTTCCCACCCTTTCAACTACACATAAACAGAAGACATTTGGATTTTAACTGATTTCTACAACAAAGTTTTTTTTATATTGGTTACTAAGGGGCTTTAAGCAAAGCTATAAATTATTTATTATTTTTCAGGGATTATGAGACACAGAAAAACTGAGCAGACAGCCAACTACACTTATATATATATACACAGACTGCACTGAACTGTGTGTCTCTTTCTCCCTATCTATACATAGAGAACTGTCACATTAAATGAGATTTCAGTAACATGGCACTATTGTCCATGTTTCCCCACAGCAGTTATGGAGTGGTATAAATATCAGCCCACATGAGCACCTACAGCAGGCCCTGAAGCACACAGCTATGCCACAAGACACAGATGGATTTTACACCTGATGTTGTCTCTCACAATATAAAGACAGGCCATTTTAATAAGACAGGGATCTGTTGGAAGACTAGATTTGAAAAGACAGGCAGAATCTAATCTAATCTAAGATTAGACTGGAATAAATGTTCAGGATATAATGTTCCCAATGAATGTTATGACCCACAGAACAAAAGAAACAGCAACAATTTAGGCGTGTTTAATATCTCCTGTCCTGTGCTCATAAACAGTAAAGTGTTCAAAAGACCAGCTCACAGACAGATAATGTTTGTGTAAACCCAACATTTAAAACAATTATACCCCAGTGAGGTGAAGCGAAATATCTTAAAAATAGAATGGCTTGGGAATTCCTAACTCTGCGATAATATAAATTCATTGTAGCTGCACTAATGGCTAGGCACTAAATTATTTACTTCAGCCCTTTACATTTGGGCTCCTGCAGTATAAATCAAGTGACATAAATTTCCAAGGCTTATAAGAAAACTAGTCGAGTTCACATTCAAAATGTTGTACTGCTGTTAAATATTCATACAATTTAATGAGGCTTAAAAGCTTCAATAACAACATTATTTAGATTTCAAATGCTTGCTACGGCCCAGAGAAGAAACAAATAAAGGTTGGATAGCATGAAACTTTCTCAAAAAGATTCGGCCCAACAAAAATGATATTTTTCCACAGTCCATAAAGTTGCACAATTAAAAAAAACCATCTGAGACGTTTCAGCCAAATTCGATTTAATATGGCCATTTTCCACTAGGTGGCGACGCAGACAGTCTGCAGCTCTTCAAAACACTGTACTTTTAAACACTTCTGGCTAATCAAACAATAGCAACATATTTGGAAGCAAGGTGCAACTCCTTTATTCATGCCAAATTCGTACCGATGTGTGGCTTACAGGAGAAAATGATTAGAACAGTGTTTAATACAACAGCACTTGTGAATTATTAACCCCTTGGGAAGCGAGATAGATTTTTAAGCCATCCCTTTTGAATTGCCTTTGAAAATGATAGCACTCATACTGCTTGCAGAGTGTGACGCAAAATGTAGGGGGAAAAATCAATAGATAAAACATAGCATAAACACATAAGCAATCTGAGCCTTTGTTTATGTCTGCTGTATAGCACTTGATGTCATGTCTTGAAGTCTACAAGGACTTGTCCTTTAAAATATTGTCTGCATGAGAACAAATCAGTCTTGCACTAAGTGCACAGTACTAATTACACCACCATCTTAAGGGGTTGTGTTAAGTCAGTCTAGCACCATAACTCTTGGTCGCAGAATTACATAAGGTAATTATGTTAAATTATTCACAACCTTGCTGGGCACCAAACGGCTCAATTAAGAATGAGCAGACACTTAGAAGGCCTTCAACTTGTAATGGGTTATGTGGAAAAAAATGCATCACATAAATCAGTACAGAGAAAGCTGTCGTCTACTCTAGTTCACTTGTTTTGAAAAATACCATAAAATTGAGAAAGGAAAAGTTTTGATTTGTCCTAAGGTGGAGACTTCGATCTTTGGTCAAGTCTTCAATGACTATATAAAAAGTGAAGACTGCAAGGCTCATATTTAATTAACATTTGTAATATAGCTGTTTTCTGTAGGCAAGAGTGAGGAAAAAAGAACCTAGCTGTGGATGTACTTACTCGTGTTGCCTCACCCTCCTGTTTAATCATATCCATGCCAGGCAACTGGTTAGGAAAGAGGTTTCCTCTCATGGTAGGATCATTCACCTGTGAGAAGAGAAAGATCTAAGAAAGTTTCTAAAGCCCTGCCTCCAGACTGCACAACAATTAATCCTCCTTGCATTTAAAAAAAATGACATTAGATTCCAAGACAAAAGGACTCCAGGAGGTCGATATGTTTTTGCTTTGGAAAAACGCTTGGTTATTTCTTTGTTGAACAGACAGCCTTATACAGGGTGAGTACAGTACCTGAATTAAAGCATCTACAGCACCATGCTGTCACGATTGTCTTCCCTCCTCTTAAGGGCGCTCTGACCCTTTCGTATTTTAGTTGATTACGTGCACCTGCCCCCTGTTTTGCCTGTTATTATTTAAGCCGGGCGGTCCCTCTATTCGTCACTCAGCATTGGGAGATGGACGCCCGGAAGCCCGCCTACCAGCGGGTCCAGGAGAGACCCGATGGCATAGCCTTCATCATGGTGTCCTGACCGTCTGAGTCCAGGGCTCGGAGCGCCTGGCCCCGTTATCTTGTTTTAACTCCCTGTTCCTGTTCCGGATCCCGTTCCGGATTTTAACTTCTTGGATGGTTCACCCGGTACCTGGACCCTGAACAGCGCCCCGGATTCCCCCTTTGGACTTTTTGGACTTGTTTGCCTGCACCACGCCCCCCCCCGAGCACTGGATCACCGTCGTCGCACCCCCCTGTCCGTCAACCCCTCCCGATCACCTACGTCTCTTCCCTGTTGTCCTTCTCCACTTACTTCCGGATTATACCGTCTGCATAGGGTCCTGAACTACGCTTCGCGAGAGCCTAGACCGGCTCCCGTTACACATGTGCAGTGAACAAGGATTTTCCAGGGTGGAAAAGGCTCGGTAAAGGCTGTGGTACTTACCTGCTCGGGACCCATGGAGGATAGCCCCGATGTAGGCACCGAGGTCATTGAGGTCATGCTGATCTGCCCTGACATCTGATTCATGTTGTTCATGCTGGAGTTCGTTGTCATTGACACATTGATGTTCATATTGTTATTGTACATGCTGGCATTTGACTGCTGCCCAAATTGAGGTGACGACTGCTGTGTGAACACGCTATCCAAAGATAAAAAAAAACGAAACCATTTAAATTGCCTACAGGAACAGACCGAGAAGACTTTCATCAAAAAATCCATAGCATATGTGTCATTCAAATCTCTCATTTGACTGAGCTTTGGGAAAACACGCCCTACTTTAAAAGTCTCACTGAATTCAAGCATCAACAGTGAATTTCCCCAGACAAGGGATTCTGTGTGATCTTGCATGAAAATTGGCTCAACTTAAAACTTGAAAAAAGGTTGCCACATAACACTGCATTCTGAAGTGCATCTAACAATCAGAAGCCACTCAAGATCCGGCGTGTTGTCTTGCAGCTGCAATGGAAATGAAACCAGCTGCAGTTTAATCCACTGGGAGGCGCCAGATGCTGCAGGATGTGCTAACCACACACACCTGAGGGAGACGGCACAAGGCTGTGCTGTGACGGAAAAAAAACTCACCGGCACCGAAAATGCTGTGGATTCAGCAATCTAACCCCCCCACCCCCCCCAAACCCTGATCTCTGACAAAATAAATCTCAGAGAAGACGTGAGGATGTGTGTGGATATTTCACAGTTCAATCTAGGCTAGATACAGTTCCAAGTGAACTCTTCTAATTGCACTAATTTTTCATCCCACAGAGGCCCAAAGCTCATTACAAGTGAGAGGGGACCCATTGCTTCTGCCACTGAAGTGCAGCACTGCCCGGGGGAGGCAAAACAGCTTCAGTACATGGCAGATCAGGTAGAAGGGTGACAAGCTGCTTCAGCAACTGAGGGGTTACCTCCGGTAGGCCAGACTGAGCCGGCCCAGGCAGAACCTAGCCAGGGCACCAGTGGTAATACTCCCAACGCCTACAAATGCTGCCCCTGCAATCTTACAAGGCCACGTAGTCAGGGTCTCAGCTTGTAGCATCAACTGAAGGAATGAAGAACTGCTAAGATTATGTGTCATATTCCCAGATGGCAATTCAGATCAAGAGCTCTTTCTGTCCTTTTACATACCAGAACGCATGGTCTTCTTCAAGACCTGGCTAGACACTCACACACGAACCTTATTTTGGATGTATATAAGTTCTTCAGGACCTAAGCTAAAAAAGAAATAGTGCAATCCTGCAATGATTACCTATTTCCACTTATGTTTCCCTGTGGCCAGCCATTCATCTCTGATGAGGGCTGGAAGCTTGCACTGGCCTGGGGCTGCTGCATCATGGGGCTCTGGGCGTGACCCATCCTGGGTGACATCAGAGGACTCTGGGGGGTGGTAGCACCTCCAAAACCTGCATCAGGTTGCTGATTCATCCCTGAGGGTCAACACACAGCTGTTAAGCGCACTGCTCTGCACTGTTTGCTGCTGGGTTATGCAGTGGTGGAACAGGAATGTGGCCCATCTTAAATATGGACAGCCACTCTGAATCAACTAGTTAGCTCCCAGCAGCAGGGAGTTTGCAAAACCTGGGATTTGATTACATAAACTCTTACTCTAACTTTTTTATCAATATTTTAAATTGAAATATAAAACAATTATGTTCAGGATTACCATCAATGCCTAAGCATCCCCCTTCAGTGATACTACCACTCGTGAACAGATGCTACATTTATAACTCAGTGACCACACATGAGTTTTCAAGACAACAAGTCAAATAAAATGATCTAAATCTTTGACTGAAATGTTAAATAACTGTAACAAATTTAACATAGCTCATGATATTACTATAAACCAAGTTTATAGTACTTGGCAATCGCTGCAAATCACATATTCCAAGGAACCTAAACCGTGTGTCATGGCAGAGTAATAATGAATTCCAAAAGTAGTCTTAGAATTATAAGTTTATGATAACTTTCAGAAGATCTTGATTAAGTGAATTCAAATCAATCCTTCTCTTCTAAATTGGTTACCAATGGGTAACTAAGCAGATTTCTTAATATGTTGTTCTCGTGAAAGAATAAATATGTGATCCTGTTGCACATTTTTCTGTTTCAGTTAGAGTTACAATCAGTTTAAACAGCTGATTGTTATAACAAAATATTAGGCAAAATAAAAATTGACAGCAGATGTAAGAAATTTGCATAACATTTTAGAGAGGCACTCTGTGTGCTGTAAAAAGTACAAAAGATAGCTATTACTATTACTACTTGCAGAATGAGTGGTATTGCTATCAAAATGTGGAGACAAAATCTGAAAACATCCAAACAAAGATAGATGATTCAGGGACACACCCACAATGAAAATGACATTGCAGATGTCTAAGTGCCAAAAATCTTAGTTCTGGGTTCACAGATCGCCACGAGTTTCAATTGAGTGAAGTTCACGACCATAGCACGTCCCCAAAAAGATAGAAATACACTCGTGCACACTAGTGCTGTGGCCGGGTCCGTTTTGAACTCTACTGTTAGAGAGGCTCAGATATAGGCTAAAAAACAGGGTTAATTGCAAGCACTAAGACAGTACAAAGCATGCAAGTTAGTGTCATCACAGGGAAAGAACAGGAATGGGGAGTGATGAGGACAGACGGTTCTTTAAGGTTCCTTTAAATCAAGAGCTCCACAGTCTTGGAGAAAGCAACAGCCAATTAGTCCAGGTATAACAAACATCAGGCATGAATGACACAATACAACAATTTATACAGGCTTATCAGATCACATCCATTCAAATGTACTGTAACTTACAATACTTAGACTTCAAGTTCAAAAATGATACTTTCTAACATCTCAGTTGCAATTTTAACCCTTTTTTCTGTTGGAATGGATATTCCACAGAATATACAGCCTATTCAGCCATCGGGCACAAATGCCGCTTATTTACAGCCCTCCTGTGGTTCTAACCTTTCAACATAAAAACAAATATCTCCACTCAGAGGCCTTGGCTGTAGAAATCTTAGATGATTTTAAAAAAAAATGACTCCATACGTGGAATCTGCACTGACACTTCAACAGGTATGTAACATTTAAATCAATCCAATCATCTGCTTCTTATCATTAACACTCTTTTCATGTCAAAAGAACATCAATGCTGTATTACAAAGCACCCTGTTAAGCCTGCACGGTGTTGTCATTCAGGAAAATAATAAAAAGCACTTCAAGAAAGGGCAGTACCTGAGCTGGGAAACTGGAAGGCATTGTGCTGCATTTGGGGACTCATTACAGCCCCAAACTGTCCTCCAATGTTTCCCATCATTCCCTGGTTAGCCAGACTCATCTGGGAGCCATGCAAGGAGCTGTGAGAGAGGAGCTGGGACCCGGGGAGGCTGGGGGACACTGGGGAGAAGGGGCTGGTGGAAGGTGGCGGGGATGTAAGTCCAGTACCGTAGTTCGGCGGGTAGGGGAATTGCTGTGGGTTTGCCTGAGGGATCCGCGGGCTGCTCATTGTCCCCGGCAGGCTGCCAGGGGCCGCCACCGCCGCCGCCATGTTGGGCGGCAGGCTGAGGCCCTGCGCCCGCATCATCATGGCTCTCTGCTGCTGCTGCTGCTGCTGCTGGCGCTGCTGCTCGAGCTGCCGCTGGCGCAGGTGGTTGCTCAGGATCTCCCTCTGCCTCTGTGCGAGCATCTGGGCGTTGATGGTTCCCTGGGGGGGGGGGGGGCAAGCACAAGGACAATGCTGGCAATCCCTGCTCTGCACCGCGCCCGCATGGCAGACCCCCCTGCCCGGGGGGCACGGCCATGAACTGACTCATTCAAGGGGAACTGCAGTCCCACGTTCTCAGAGCGGCTATTCAGTCTTGGTTATAGAATAAATTCGCTGACGGTTCAGAAAAACGTCTCACATTTCAGATTAAAGCACAACATCGGGAGCTTTGTGAAAGTGCTGTGAGTCGCCATGGCGCTGGGGACCCCCGGTCTCGCCACGGGCGAGAGCGAGAGCTCACCACGAATTGTGACGTGAGGCGGCCCTTCCTGTTCACTAGTCACTGTAAGAACTCACGTAAGGTGATGCGGGGGAGAATAAGCACAGGCTGTGCAGCAGATATTTCAACACGGAAAGTTTCAAACGGGATCTGCATGCAGAGTTAACAAGTTACATGTATCGGCAAAACTGTCTTGAAGTCGAGAGCAATATTTCTATTGCATTAAAAGAGATTCATTCATAAGCCTTCTTTTTAAAAATGTAATAGAGCTGCTTCACGTCAAGTTTTTTGCCTCATTCCGAACTGCAGAATATGCAATGTGCTGTGCATACCTGAAAACTTTGTCTATTTTGTGATGTGAATTGGAGGTTTTACAAGTTACTGTGTACAGTTTACTTTTATTGCGGTTTGAAATGCACTCAACAATGCTGATTCTATCTAACCCTGGAATATAAAAATAGCCTTGCAGTCCCCCTTTAATTACTCAGACCTGACAGCAGACCCCCACACAAGGCCGGGCCATGAAGTAATTACTCAGATTTGCCGTGTTCTTTACGGTGTTACACCCACTCCCCGACTTCCACAGAGGTTCCAGGAAGGGAAAGTCTTTACACATGTTGCCAGTGACCCTTTCTTACCGTGGTGTGAGGGCAGAGAGACAACTATCATTCGTGATACTGAGAAATAAAATCCTTTCCCCCGATAAAACTAACTTCTGAAATCTTATAACTGTAATACTTAAATCCCAAATATAGCAGGCTTATAAAAAATACAGAGTAAATAACACAATCGGAGACAATGAGATGAGACAGAACAAAGGGTAAAATGGAGTCACAGTGGCTATTAATCCACAGAAGGAACTTGCTGTGTACTTGCTCTTAATGTATCTGACAGAAACTTTCTGTAACCCCAAAAACAAGTTGTTTTTATGTCCAGTCAAATTGACAGAAGTCGAATCTGACGTAACCCCAGACAGGGTGTAATTTACACAGCAATTTCCGGGAGTTCAGTGAGAATTTTATATACATAGTTTTTCATGTCTATTATACATTTTACACACCTTTCTGTATCCACATTTAGTGATATTTCCCTCATATCT
Organism: Atractosteus spatula; assembly: GCF_055471065.1. Taxonomy (NCBI): domain Eukaryota; kingdom Metazoa; phylum Chordata; class Actinopteri; order Semionotiformes; family Lepisosteidae; genus Atractosteus; species Atractosteus spatula. The sequence goes on along the minus strand of NC_142711.1, from coordinate 8,318,767 downwards.
CATTTGATACTCGCCAAGGTCCAAAATGACGACCAGACTAAGGAAAAGTGCAGTTTAATCATGGGATGTCTTTCGAGAAATCAGACAGTGGGGTGGCCAGAGGTCACATGAAAAGATGGGGACTGACCTGGGCTGGTACGTTAGGCCTTAGAGGTAGGTTCAAGTTGGACACACTGCTGAGCTGGTTCATCAGGGGCTGACGGTTCTGACAACAAGATTTAAAATGTAAGCACTGAAACAAATTCTGACAAGAGGGTTAAAAAATCTCAGCAGTGCAGTATTTTACAGACATAATTTAAAAAGAGTGAAATGTTGAGTGTGATAAGGTAAAATTGTTGTATACTTCATGATTCAGTCTTAACATATAACACAATATTTTGTTTTCTAAAAAGGAATTAAGCATGGAGGTTACTTAACGTTTTCTTCAGTGCATTACACAGCGGATACAAAATATACCAATATATACGCATATAAAATATGGACTCAAAAATATTCAATTGTCATTAAAAATTAATATAACTATTGTTAATCTATAGTATCTAAAACAGCAATCATACATATTCAATCTCTACAATATTTTCGATTACTAACAGAAAGTCTTAATTTTCACAATTTGCAAGCCAAAAAATAATCCAACAGCCTTCCAGAAAATATGAAATCACAGGAGTGCTGATATTTGCAAACTTTATCTTGAAAACACTGCTATCGCCCCAGAATTGCAGCCGGTCAAATCCTCCTTCTTATACCTCCCATTTCCACCAGGGGGCACTTAGAGCCACTCAACAATTCACTTCAATGCAGCACAGAACTATCTGTCTTCAGTAAACAGGGAAACAATCGCACTATTTAATTATAGGTTCCTCTGGGTACAAATGAGTAAAAAGACTTTGAAAATCTATTAAAAATGTCTTTTAGAACTGCCCTGAGGTGATGTTTAGAAGCCAGTGCCACTCAAACGACTAGCGGCGAGAGCCCCGCTGCTGCTCACCTGCTGCGCCTGCAGTCTGTGCTGCAGCTGGAGCCTCAGCGTGTTGGGCTGGTTCGGCCCCACCCCAGGGGCACGGAGTCCGGGTCGGGCCTGGAGGCGCAGCATCGGGTACCCCGGCCTCTGGCCCATCTGACTGGCGATGGCGTGGAAGTTGGCGTCCTGCATCGGGGGGTAGCTGCCCTGCGCCATGGGGGCCGGGGCGGCGTACTGCTGATTGTAGAGAGGTGGCTTCTGGTCCAGCATCATGCTGGGGTCCTGGCTGGGGAACTGCTCTGACTCCACTGCCTGGCCCTGCAGAGACACGGACACACAGACCCTCCTGTGGGCTCCGGGACGACTCGTACATTCATGCAACAGACTTCCCGTCTTAACGTGCAGTGAACACCATGACTGAACATGCAAGGCAACAGGCGCTGGTCTTCCGTCAACAGAGAACTGCAATCCAGACCAGGTGACCACAGAATGTAACCTCAAACACATTTTCAAAAGTGACTTGCATTTATATCCCTCATACACTGAGGTGTCCAGAGCCCTAACTAACTACTGCTTCATCCTGGACTGCTGTTCAGTAAAGAGCTGGCAGTACTGCTCCCGGATGAGCCGGATATCCCAGAGATTTCAGCTCAAGGGGAGAAATTCACCAGCTGCCCCCAGTTCTTCAGGTGTCAGTGCACAACCCAGACCTCCAGGACAAGGATGGGACAGCTCCTGGTTTACAGTTTTTCAGGCTGGCTGCAACCAATTACTTTTTATTGCAAAAATTAAGAGCTAATCAAAGACTAATAACAGGTCCCGTTACAATTCACTCAATTCCTGTTTGGGGCAATATATTTTTCATGCAGTGAAAAGTCATTGCAGTATAAATTAAGTTTACTCTGTCCTGCTTGGCAGTATTGGCCACAAGAGTTCAGCCTGTCACAAAAATTCAACTACATGCTTCTAGATCGAGAGGGAAATCGTTTTGTCAAAACATTCTTTGACTGATATCGGGAACACGATCAGACCCGATTCTTTTACAAATGCTGAGACTATACACAAAAAATTTCAAGTGTCCCACTGTTATCTGATCTCAAGAGTGTGGTACAACGTTGTATATTTAGCCTCTGTACTTTTACTGGTGGGAGATTAGGAAGGCCTGCAGCAAACAGACCTTTAAGGTGAAATAAAAGAGGACCTGAGCAATTTGCAGGAATCACAGGACATTTTGCTTCTTAAGATGTGCATCCACTACAACACCATAGAGACACAGACACAAGTGCGTCTCTGGTGCGACTCTGACTTAAACTCAGGCTTAAGGACTACCTGGCTGACCAAAGCAGGTATCCCCAAGGCGCGGTCAATCTCCTCCAGGCCATCGAAGTCCTTGAGCACAGAGTAGAGCTGGCTGAGCAGGGCTCCTTCATCTGTAGTGCTCTCGGGTGAGGGGGCAGCACACAGGGACTCGTCCTGGGGGCTGCTGTAGGCCGGCCTGAGGGGAACAGTACAGTGGAGCTGTGACAGGGCTACTCCATCTTGCCTCCTCCCTGTCCACCTCCTTCCCAATTCCACAGCTAACAGCTCTTGTTCTTCTTTGTAAAGAGAAGACATTCTAAATCCACTCCAGACATCAAAATCTTCGCTTAACTAGGCAGTCTGCTAAACTACCTCTGGGCAGGTTGATTATTTTTAGGGAACAGGTTCATTTCATTCCGTTCAGTGAAACGAATCACTTTAACGATTAAAAGACCTGTTCATTTCGTTCAGGATCCACAAATTCACCCAGCGTAACTACGCTACTGAGGTGTCTGAGTCAGTACACATAGAACAGCAACACTCCAAATGATACAAGTCAGCAGTGCTGAATCAGGTCTGAGTCAGTGAACGAGTCAGCGCTACAGAATCACTCCAATGACATGAGTTAGTGAACCACTCCAACAGGTATCATTTAACTGAATGGTACGGAGTCAATGAATCGGGAGGAAGTTACTGAAATGAGGTTTATGCATTTCTAAAGATAAACTGCTATCTGCAGCTGATAGTCTTGGTACTCTTTGACCACTTCCACATGGACAGATAAGTAGTTTGAGAAACCCAATAATATTTTTGTGAAAATGATAAAGGAAATATCATACAGATGATGAAAGCTTAGCATCTTTGCCGCATACAGCTGTTCCCTGAAGGTTAAAAGAAGCAAAACATAAATGATAAGCAAAAATATGGCCAAAGCATACTAATTTTTTAAACAGCCAGCTCTGCAATAATGCAATAGCAGAATCCCATGATATGGAAAACCTGCATCACAGTAACCATTGATTCAGTGGGAGTTAAGGGGTAAGGAGGAAAAAAGGTCTAGAAAACACCATCACGGCAGAAATATTTCCATTGAGTCCTGTCTATTACTGTAACATCTCATTCTATAAATAAAACAGTTTTACCGAGGTTTGAAAACAATGAAACCAGGGCATGAAGCAAGGACGGTATTTGCATCAGCCTTTGCAATAGGAAATGCAGCAAGGGAGGAAGTGAAAATGTTTTCATTCAGCACTTTTTTAACCTAAAGAAATATTAATGAGCTGTAATTTTACCCTGACTTGCCCGGCTGCGTGGAGGCAGCCACAAGCCTGTTCACTCTTACTCATGCGTGACTAGTTCCTGCACACTCGACGGTGTTATAACCACCTCACACTCCCACTTTCAAACACAGTGGTAGTAAGAATGGCATGGCCTTATATCGGATTCACAATGCTGTAACACGTGTTATAGCAGCACTGATGGCAATGAGCTGAAAAAAGCCAAAAAACACAGGGACAACAAATTCTGACTGTTACTTATGAACAAATACGTCATCAAAGGTAGGGTGAAATAAATCATAAACTGAGAACTATTAGAAAATAGCAAAACAGTAACGTGATGGTTTTTAGATTCTTATTTCTGATCACACCAAATCAAGGTCATCAGCTAAATAGTAATGGGGAAAAATAAAACGGAAAGCTAATGTCACACACTGTTTTTCACCTACTGTAGGACATATCAGCAGTCATTATTTTTAGTTGAGGACCTAGTAACGTATATGTAACCCAGTGACAGGAGTTGTGTTAATCTTCTTGTATGGCCTCATAGTTCCCTGCTACAATGTGGTGTCTTAAGGAATCATCTGGAACTCTCCCATTCTACCTTCTAATTTTTCAGAAATAAAGCTTTTAAAGAAGAGATCCCATGGGGGGGTCATTCTCAGTGCATGGTTATTCCATCAGACCACCACCAGTGGGCATGACCTACAGGGCTCCACAGCTGACAGACAGCTTAGCGACGGACAACTTAGAAGCACTCATAACAGTTTTCGAAACCTGGTGCTTTATAATTTATGTTAGCCTGTGTGCCCATGTAGGCAGCATATAATAACAGCTACTGACTGTTACTGGGAATCACTGGTATATGGTTACATACAGTACACATAATTGAAACTTTAAAACAGACAAAACTATGTAGTCTTCCTGTAGTAGGTGTATCCTACTAATTAGTATAAATATTATTATAATCTGATTAATTTGTGAATATGTGAAATTCAAACCAATGTAACTGTCTGAAATAACCAGCAAAATACATTCTTCATGCAAAGCCTTCAAATATACACACATCATTATTATGAGGGCAATTTTGCATTTTTGAGGAGTTTAACAATTTACAATTGCTCAATTTGCTTTGTTGCATTTGACTCAAGTTTCCAAGTTCCTCTCTTCATCCTTTAAACTCTGGGATTGGAAATTAATCATTTTCTGATTATTACAAACAGAAGGTACATAAAAGTTCTCTCCTCTTATAAAGATGTGGAATAATTATTCCCTGCAAAAAACAACCAATTCTTGAAAATAGTTATGTCAACTTAAAGGTCTCACCCTTTATGTAAAACTAGCTGGTTCTATCACATCCACTTTCAACACCTTTTCTTAACAGTTAAATTTCTTACTTTACATTATTATTGCATTTAAGTTTGCGGGAAATACAGAGGGGTGATCAGGGACTTGCTTAAGAACAGTCAGTACAGTCATCAGAAATACCACTGAGTCTCCTATTAGTGATAATATTAAGGGGTAGTTACAGTAGCTGTAATTAAAATGGTAATCTGTACTATACAGCACAATCAAGAGTCAGTACTCTAAAGAAACATGGTCGAACTACACTGCTCTACAATGATCCTGCAGTACTAACAAGCAGATCCCGTCTTGTAAAAAGTATTTACATTCCCGATCGCATTTGGTGCACTCGGCTGAAAGCACATCCTTTTCTCCGTACACTCAGATATCGCATTTCATTCTTACTACACTTTTGGTTTCGCAGGAAATGTGTTCATACAGGGGGAGGGTACTTGTGGAGGAGAAATTACACGGCCAGAGAGACTGTTCATGTTTAACACACAAGAGATCACCCGCAGGCTCAGATCGTCTTCATTCATGCACTGCTGCTGTGCTCGCAGTCTGCGCGGCGGGAGGGCGGTACCTGTTCTGGTTGGCGAAGGGGGCCGGCTCAATGGGCAGCATGCTGTCAGGCCACGGGGCGGTCTGATTGGGTGGCGCCTGCTGCTGGGAGAAGGCTGCTCCGGACATGACCATGTCCAGCTCAGACTGTGGTCCTTCACAGAAACACATGGGGGCACAGGGCAGTTAGGGCACAGGAAAACCCGAGCTCGCTCAGCACAATGCACTAAGACTGTGGCCTTTTCTACAAAGAGCAAATGCACACTCAACACAGAAACATTAATGATTTTGTTTTTCCTTTCTGAAGCGTAGGACTTCTGAAAGATTTGCATACTATATAGCTCAAGGGTTTGCCACACTGCCTTCAAGGAATCTTCTGTAAACACAGTTGTTACGAGTCATGCAAGAACATGCTGAGTACTGAACTGATCAAAGATAAAATGCAACTGCTAATAATTTTTTAACACTTTTTGAAAGACTTCCTCAGTGGTTTCCCTGAGCTCTTAGAGAGAGCGGACTTGATTCACAAGCACATTAACTAAAACCCCCAGTCATGTCCAAACTGCACGACACCAGTAAACATTCGGAATCGCTTAAGTACACCTGTACAGCAGGTGGCTTCTGATAAAAAGATAACCAGCCTTTAAGGACACTGGCATTTTAAAGACCTGATCTGTAACCATGCAACAGGTTCATTCAAGTTTAGTTTCATAGGATTACATAAATACATTATCGTCCACCACCAGTGACACCTGCAGCAAGCATTTGGCACTGAAGGTATTTTTTTAAAACGGTGTCACTCCATTATTCTGCTTTTAGTTTTTCATCTCAGCTTAAAAGGACGACAAAGCACAACACAGCATTCGGCGTGCTTCAGCTCCTGTCTCCGCGCTGACAGAGGATGCCCGCCCCTGTGTGGCACAGGCTCAGGCTCAGTCTTACCCATTATCTGCATCAGCTGCCTGGGGCCGGGCTGGCTGTTCGGCCTCATGGGGACCCCGGGGGTGGTGCTCCGGACCAAGCCCCCTCCCTGCTGCAGCGGCCGGCCGAGGGAGGTGGGCATGCCCGCGCTGGCGCTGCTGACCGCCGGGCCCTGGGCCGCCCACTCCGCCGACTGCATGCTGGCTCTAGAGGGGTTGCTGCCCAGCGGCACTGCAGGCAAAGCGACAGACGTGAGAGCTGGAACGCGGCCGGCCGCTCATCCTCCAGAAGCGCAGTCGCGGGCGGAACTCGCAGACGCCCGAGGGCTTCGCGCCGAGCTAGGGGCCCTGGGGCACAGCGCCGCAGGGGGCGCCTGTGTCGCCGTACGCGGGCATCCCAGCGACTACACCGCGGCAGGGGAGTGGATTCTGCTGCCAAGCTGTTGACAGGAGGAGCTGCGTCTCCTACCACGAGTGCCGAGGAATGAGAGGCAGCAGCTGGTGGCAAGGGTTAACCCCTGGGCTTCCTTCCTCAGGAAATGAATCACTTCTGCTGTACCCTACGTCAAAGCATTTATTTCCAAACAAGGCGCGGGCGCGGGCGCGCGCATACTGGAGACGCGAGGGAGCCGTGTGAAAGAGCCGATTTTCTAATGAAGACCTGATTCGAAAAGAAGTTCCGTTCTGTGGGAAAAGAGGGGGGTGTCTCAGCCCGCAGGAGGGCCGGGCTGAGCTTCTGTGTTTTTATCAGCCTGAGGTGCCGGTAAGGCTGAAAGAGTCTGAAACCGGCACTCAGAGGAACAGAAAGGGAAATTACAGAAAGGAACTTTCCAACGTGCGTTTGTTACAGGTGAACCTCAACCAGGGGAAACCCCTCATTCCTCCAGTGGAGCACAGAATCGCAAAACAGCTCTTTTCCCACTGGCACCGCACGGACAGCCTCAGGCTGCAGTGACATGTCCATTCACAGCGCAGCTTCAAAAACACCTTCCTCGGAACTACAGATTACTGCAGAAATCTTTTCATTTTTTTAAGGAAAGTCTAGTTTAAGAGTGTGCCAAGAAAAGAAAGTGTTATTTCAAATTTATAGGCAAGAATAAAAAAAAAATTGTTCCATCTAAATTTTCTATTTGGGGTGTTTCTCTACTGTACATGACTTGCCTAGCAAACACCCTTATCCAAAATAACTTACAATGTGTCAATGACATTTAGTTACAGGCAAGGAAAAACAGGAATAAAATTAATAAAATGAGTGTCAGGTCAACATTAGCTGATAATGCAGTGCAAGTGCTATGCCAGGCAAAATGAAAGAGTAAGAGCTAAAACAATTTGTGTTTATTGTTTACAGTGAACAAGAGCTAGAAGCAAATGAGACTGCTAGTGTCAGCGATATAAAAACATCAGTGCACTATGGTGGAAGAGTGACTTAAAAATTGATTTTTTTTATCCCTAACAATTTTCAGTCTGTTCAGACACTTTTTAATAGCACAACAGATACTAGATATTAAAAATAACAAAAAACGGGCACAACAAAAAATTAACAAAATTATTACATCATTAATTCTAATAAGATCACTTCATTGGCCATATACAATTTATTGTATTAGGCGTTTGTCTTTTCGCATACCCCAACTTGCTGTCCATGAGACACACAGACACACAGACAGGGAGAGAAGCTTGGGGTCAGAGCGCAGGGTCAGCCATTTATACGGCGCCCCTGGAGCAGTAGGGGTTAAGGGCCTTGCTCAGGGGCCCAACGGAGTGGGATTCCTCTGCCGGCCGTGAGATATGAACGGGCAACCTTCCAGCCACAGGAGCAGATCCTGAGCCACGGAGCCACTACATCGCCCATGTCATTTCATATGAATTTTTGTTTTGACTTTTGACTGACTTTTAGACTTTCAATTAAGCTGGTCACAACATTCTGCATTTTGTGTTACCTTTAGGACATGAGATTTACAGAAATTACTTGTAACCTTGTCAGAGTCTCACAGAGGTGCTGTCTAGTGGGAAACAGTCATAATGCCCTGTGTTTTAAACCTTTTCCATGGTATTGTTCAGCTTTCCTGAAATATCGAAACTGACATCTCTAAATAAGCCGTGTATTAATACAGTTACCATAACAACTGGCACAGCAAATCCTTACATTTTGTTTTTCTGCAGACTCCGGGCCCCTGGGCACCTGGTGGCACTGACCTGGGTTCACTAGGCTGGTTTGGCTGGAGACCATGCCCTGGGTTGTCATGATGCCCTGCTGGGACGCCACCGAAAAGGGGCTGCTGTTCCTCATGGGGGGGAAGGGTCCCGAAGATGCAGGCGCTGGCAGGGAGGGGGGTCCCCGGCCGGGCTGGCCGGCCCTGGGGTTGTTAAAGTCTGCCGGAGGAGAGACGTGTTACCACGCTGCTGCTACTTCTTCTCCTCAAACCTACGCGCCGTGGGACACCGTCCACAGGAACCCACACCCGTCTTCCCCAGCTTCTCTGGGTCTGAAATCATCTCGGGCCCGGAGCCCAGGGGTTATTTACTACAGCTTAAGGGCCGAAGAGCAGCGAAGGGCAGCATGCAGCTCTTAAGCTTTGGCATATTGTATATTGCACTTTTTGGATATAATACACCTTGGTATACACCTTGGACACACCGCAGTGCTATTCATACTGAGTCTAATTTTATTCTATCCTATTTTATTCCATTCTTACTGTGTTATTTATTATTTATTATTTCATTTTATATTGTAACTTTTTACTCATGGAATTTTTATTCTATTTCCTTTGGTGAGCTTGCGGAAAAAAAAACATTTCGTTGCCAGCAATTACTGCTGTACGCTGTATTGATGTGCATTTGATAAATAAACTTTGAACTTTAAAAATGGTTTCAACTTGGAGAAGCCCGTACTTAGCTTGTAGCTACAACTAGTAAGTAATTGATCTGAAAATCTCCAGGGTGTCAGGTTAAATAACAGTGTTTGGTAGCCTGCTACTGTCCTGTCCTGACAACAGGACAAAAAGGGCTACGTATCCAATATTAAACACTTTAATTCTGGTCAATATTGTATTTACGAACAGGTAAAGGCTAGTTTCATGCTGAAAAGTAGGAACAAGAAACAAAAGGTTTTGGCTGTTGAGCTTTCTTCTGCTGTGCGAGACTCCTGAACAGGCTCAACAGCTGAAATAGTTTGTTATCCTTTCTCCTTCTCAGCATGAAATGAAGCTCTACTTGTTCCTTTGTAGCCAATGCACACTGCCCATTCAAACCCTTATTATATCAAACTACTGGAATAAAGGGCTTTAATTCACTTTTTAGCCTTGATGTGTTTAGTTAAAAAGGTATTCCATTAATAAAAACAACAACAACATGATTAATAAAATAAACAATTTGTTATTTGTAACAAGACTAACAGCGATTATTTTTCTAATCATCTGAGAGATCCAGCCTGTACATTCATTTGTTTTATAGCCATTGCCATAAACAGGAATTCAGGCTTCAACAATAAATAATGCAGTTGGGCTCTGGAGCTGGGTAAGAAGCACAAAACTGAAGCGGAGAGGAAACACAACACCCTCTGTTAAGTCCCCTTTAAAACAGTCCTGGAAAGACGCCCCCTTTCCTGTTTGAGTAATTCTGTTACAGGACGTGTGTTTGAGTGAGGTGGGGAAATGCCGGTATCACTGTGTTTATTAACAAACAAAGCCGCCATGTGCACTCGCTGGCGTGTGCAGGTTCAAACTGTTGCTTGATAAGTCAGCAGTTTTCTTTCACTGCATGAGTGACTTAACCTGCATGTCTGCTTCTGAATGGGAAGATGTTTAGGTCACGCTCTCTTAAACAGTTTAAGCCTTCCAGCCCTCTGAAAAACAACATACGCACGCTGCCACCAGATGACAGCTTGTTAGGAATCAATGACCTGCTGCTCTAGAATTGAAAGTTATAATAAAGAAACAGGAGATGTATGAGGCGCCCCCAGTGCCCCCTATTGGATTGTACAGATCCCTATCTACAAAAAACAAAACTGTTCTTAATATGGTGCCCTTGAAATCCTGTCTTTCAGGACCATTAGCAGGCAGGATATAAATCTCTTTACACCTGGGAAAAGTTCAAATGGTCAAGTGAATTATCTTAAGAGCGGCTCTCACGTTGTCAAATTTAAGGACTACGCTTAAAGTATCTGGAAATCTGACAAGAGGAGTGAAAAACAATAGGAATGATACAAACAAGTAAGGGTTGTTTCCATGCTGAAAAGAAAAGAGACATGGTGTTTTGGTTGTGGAGCCTTCTTCAGGTATCACCTCATACACACAGCCGAAATTTGTCTCTCCTCTTTTCAGCATGGAAAAAACCCTTACTTGTTCTTTGCAGCCTATGCATGCTGACGCAGCTCCCTACTTATACTTGAACAGGGTTTCTGGAGGTCTCGCACTGGTCCATGTTACACTGCCCCTTTCTCACAGCCGTGGACTTACTGCCTTGAGCCATGCCAGGGAAGTGCTTCTGCTGCCCCAGGGCCGTGACGGGGCTGCCCTCCCCTGTGATCTGCAGGATGTCGTTGATGATGGCCTGCTTGTCCACGGCAGCAGGCAGGCCGCCGGGCCGCGTGTCCGAGAACAGCTGCGGCTGGCTGTTCTGCAGGTCGTCCAGGATGTCGTCCAGCTCGCTGGACTGCAAACACAGACAACCGAAAAGACCATCAAGAGCCGATAACACGCACTACAACCGCTGGAAACCCCACAGGCAAAGCAACAAAGTGGGGACAGAAGTTTGGAGACTGATATTACAAACTTGTCTGAGAGACAGAAGGGGAAAGGGCTGAGGTCTCACTTTTTAGAACGTTAGGACTTTGTTTTCACAAAGTGCTTTAACATTTTTTTAAAATATATCCAAATAAGTATACTCCTGCAGACAATTTAATAAAAAAAAACTGTTAAAACATGGAAGTTCTACAATTAAATTACTTAAGTACATAATTCTCTTTTGCCATTAAAAAAACAATGGAAAAAATTGAATATAAAACTTAGATAAGGACCTCTACTGTATTTTAATTTCTTTATTAAACATTCCCCTTTGGAATGGGCTGGGAAGCCTCAATACAGTGACGGCCTATGACCTTGACCTCTGCCTTAATTAGTTATGGTAACAGTGTCCTAATAAGAAAATACACATATTTAACCCTATGTAAGGCACTCAAAAAGGCTTAAAAAATGTACTGACAGTGAAATACTCGAAAAATCAAGAATATGGTCCTAATATAGAATGTAGTAAATCAACTGCAGTGCTAATATGGAAATGCTTATCATCTCTGAAATGGAGTCACAGAAAACTAGGCCAGCATTTCTGCAGAGAAAAGGAGCTTACTCAAAGCATTACACAGTAACAAGCACTCTGCCGCTACACGTTTTACATGGTAACAGCATGCAGTTTAATTAATCACAAATAACCTGCAAAAGGATGACCAGAAAAAAAAACTGTTTTGAGAACACCACACAGGAATTGCATCCTCTATCACAGTTTTATTTGCTGCACAGTTCACTCAAATTGGATTTCATATTTTGCACCATTTTGTATTAAAATGAATTGTAGATGCCCGATTCTGATGAAGTACTGCAATAAAAAACAGCTGGTACTAAACAATGCTGATGTATGGTACAACTAGGACACAAACACAGTAGGAACATACAACCTCCACACAGACAGCAGACCAGGAATTGAACCCAGGGCCCCAGCACTGTGAGGCAGCAATGCTCACCACTGTGCTGCCCAATACCAATATTTTAAATAAAAAATAACCAACAGGACATTTTCCTATTCGCATACGCTAAATTATAGGAACCACTGCAGTATTACAGCCTTTGTTTTTTATTAATACATTTGAAAGAACTGTTAACAGGGCATACAGCAACAATGGAGAAAAGAAAACTGACATGCTCATTTAATGAATTTTGAATAACTTATATGGATCCCACATTACAGTCACAAAGGAGCACAGATCCACTGACATCACACTCCCCTGCAACTCACAACAGGCAACCCACTAAAGCTCAGCAGGTGTGAGCCTGGTCAGTACCTGGATGAGAGACCTCCTGGGAAAGTTAATGTTGCTGCTGGAAGAAGTGTTATTGGGGCCAGCAGGGGCTGCTCACCCTGCGGTCTGTGTGGGTCTGAATGCCCCAGTATAGTGATGGGGACCACTGTACTGTTAAAAAGGCGCCAACCTTCGGATGAGATGTAAAACTGAGGTCCTGACTCTCTGTGGTCGTTAAAAATCCCAGGGCATTTCTCAAAAAGAGTAAGGGTGTCTAGTGTCCTGGCCAAATTTCCCATTGGCCTTTACCAATCACGGCCTCCTAATAATCCCCGTCTCTGAACTTGCTTCATCACTCTGTTCTCCTCCCCACTGAGAGCTGGTGTGTGGTGAGCGTTCTGGTGCACTATGGCTGCCGTCGCATCATCCAGGTGGGGCTGCACACTGGTGGGGGTGGAGGGGAGTCCCCATTACCTGTAAAGCACTTTGAGTGGAGTGTTCAGAAAAGCTCTATACAAGCGTAAGGAATTATTATTATCACTGACTTTGGTCTACAGCAGAATCACACAGTAACAAGTGATTTGCAGCACCAGATCTCAGAAGCTGAGCAAGGCTGGGACAGGGCTTGAGCCAGGTCAGTACTGGGATGGGAAACCTCTAAGGAACACCGCGTAGATAACGTAAGTGGTGTCGTAAGCAGGAGGCTCTCTTCCCTCTGGACAAGACTTTCACCGTGCTCATGGAGGAGAGGTGAATGTTAAACTGAGATCCATGGCGCGCAATGCTTTTACAGACTCAGCAGCATATGTTCGATTTGTTTCACAGCACTCTGCCACTGGGCTTCCATATTACCATTACCACACAGGCAGAACAGGCACTCACCGAAATCCGGGTTCAAATGAGCAAGGGACAAAAGGAGACGATTGAAAAGAGAAGCCCAGGAAGGTTTACACCCCCCCCCTCAAGTTTCTCTTTTTCAGCAAAGATGTTTTTTGCAAGGAGTTTCAGTAATGGACGCCTGAGGGAATTACTGTTCAGAGCTTTTCGTTATCTGTCTTTACTTAGCTAAAGAGTTAAAAGTAAAGAGACTGAAAACGGCAGGTGGATTCTCTACCACAGTTTGGTCATATCAGTATCGGCCTGAATGCAACACAAATGTTTTGAATTAAAAGTCAATGGAGTGTATGATTATGATAATCCACTACCACACTCTGGCAGTTCCTACGCAGTGTGATTTACCATAAAATAAATATATTTCACGTATTAGTAACAGGCAGTTTTTCAAAGTTCAAGAAATACTGTGTAGATGCGATGGCTATGGTTGTGTATTTCCGTTGGATAGTTCAGACTGAACCAAATTGTTTCCCGAGTTACTTCACACTATAATAATAGCACAATGACTATAGCTGTTAGACGTATCCACAATTACAATATTATGTTAAAATTATTTCCTGTGGAACTTGTTTGGACGCATCAGTACAGTACACTTGAAATGTTTCGCTGTTAAAGGCTTGTGCTGTAATGAGCTGTGCAGTACCATTACTTATCCATGTGTACTGAAGGAAGTGAAGTTAAACTATTTTAAGGCTAGGCATGCACTGACACTTAGAAAACATATTAGGTACTTCTGTCACAGTGAATGGTTCTCTAGCACAAAAATAAAAAGAAATGTCAGCTACTGTAATTGGATAAACAGGAATATCCTATAATAAAAACTTCACCGTGGTGAACAAATGCCCTTTGTTTCCAAAACGCAAGAACTTTTCCAGGAGCTGTGCAAACATCATTAAAGCTTTTGCTGACAGCTTCCACAAGGCATATCTCTTCTGATCGGGGTCACGCCCCCCTTGTCTTTAATAAAATACTTGTGTAGGCACCCAGAGGTACAGTCCAGAGCTGTGCAAAACACAGAGGCATTCTACTGCACAAATCACTGTTCACACAAAGGCTGAAACGACAAGCGAAGGCAACAGATCATCTCAACTTTCACAACACTTTTGATCATAATTCTACAAAGCCCTGCTCTTTTCCCCGACAAAAATGTTTGTATAGGATTCGGTCTTCTGTGTTTAGTTCTTACCACTTGACATCCTCATTGAACTAACTAATCAGCCTACAGTACGTCTAACAGCTTTCATTTTCCACCACAGCCACTAACTGGCCTCACCAGCCCCTCCAGCAGAGGTAAAGCCTGATGCTGGTCACTAATCCCAAGTACACCATTAAACATCAATACAGTGAATAATAAAAAAAACATTACACTACTGAAAAGAAATACTTCTCACTAGACTGGAATCTAGTGCAGACTAAATAACTGCTGATTACCGGGAGACAGACAGCTGGAAAACACAGAAAGAGCCTTTAATTTAGTAGAACAAAGTTACTTTAACAGATTTCTCCCTTAATTTAGGTATAATTTAGGAATAATTTAAAACACTTGAATGAGTATTGAACATTGAATAATGAATAACAGTTATCATTCAATTTATATTAGCAATGTATTTAAATGCAAAAGCTCTACAAACCCGTTTGTCTCGATTCTTGGGAGACACTGGTGTGCTAGCAAATCTTGAAATCTGCTCTATTGCTTTTTAACGCTTGGATTTACAATTCTGACAGATGCTAAAGAGGTGACTGAATGTATCTGATAAACCGTGCTCTTCAGCCAAGTTTGACATTAAAAATGGGTTCATTTTTCCCATGGCCTTGTGGGAAAACTGTGCCCCCAGTTTGGGAATCACTGGTTTAGTCAATCAAACTTGAACTTCCACCTGAGTAAAACAAGACCTAAAGAAAACTCGGAAAGCATCTGTGTGATGGGATTCAGTCAGTGAGACCTGGGGGTCCATGAAGGATTTTGGCAATAACCCGCCACAGTCATCCACGAATACTCATCCCTGCAGTGTGGACATGTGTCAGCAAATGACTTCTGATTTTTACGTGACTACAGAGCCAGCATCACCCCCATGGAATTCAGCCATTTCTCTTCAATCATCTCACATTTCCTCTCCTTCTAATCCTGACGAGGCATGTGAAAAATATTCAGCTGTAACTCTCATTGCAACACCTTTGATATTCAATATTTCTCATATGGAAAAGAGGACAAACGTTGTTTTTTTTTCAGGCTACAACAACCGGAATGCTGTATGAAATATACTGACATTTGTACAGGTGGGAGCAGGAAGGTGTTTTGACAGTACAATATAGTTAGGAATGTAAGCAATTGCATGACAGTATTAAACACAGCGTGTCTTTATTTGTCTATTATTCTACAATAGATAAGGTTTCAAAGCTCACTCATTCTACCATTCAAAAGACGTGCCAAACCTAGAAAGCTTGCCAACAATGCTGCTAAGACCCAAATACTGTGAACAGCGCCTGCCTTTTTCAAGGGTCACAGCCCCTTTCCATATACCTTAGGTTTTCACCATTTTTCTTTACTGTATCAATGCGACAGAAGTGCACAAACACCAGGACTCCTTTTAGTACCCGGGATACATTTATATTCTTTCCAGTTCCACTGGATGTTGCCAGGATTTGCACCACAACCACCAAGAAAAAAAAAAGCTGGAGTATTACATTAAAGTGCAGCACAAACAGGCAAAAGCGTTTCTAAAGCAAGGCTGGTGCTGCACGGGACGGGGGAGAATTGAGACACGTCGTGGGGGAAGTGACCGTGACATTGCCAAGACATACCTCCCTGCAGAGGTCACTTCTCAAAACAACTGAAACCCAGCTGAGGCTCGTCTTCTTATTTAATTACCAAGTCCTGCCGCAGATGTGGAAAGTGAAATGAGCTAACAGAACATGCGCCAGGCATTAATATGCATCCTTGCAGCCTCGCAGTGCTGTGGCCCTGGGTTCGATTCCAGACCTGAGTTGCTATCTGCATGGTACATTCTCCCCGTGTTCATGCAGGTTTCCTTCGGGTGCTCTGGTGTCCTCCCACCGTCCAAAGACAGACTGATAGGTTAAGTGGCTTGTGGGAGAAGTGGCCCTGGTGTGAGTGTGTGCGTGTCTGCGTGTCTGTGCATCTGTCCTGCAATGTGTTGGATGTTTTGCATAAGTACTAAACGAAAATGAATGGCAAGGCCCTGAAAATCCACGAAGAGGTATACTAAAAGCAAAATAATATACAATTTTAAGGGACAAAAGCTGGAAGTAATCTGAACATAATATATAAGGGAATTCAAATGGTTTGTTGTGAAGCATTGCAAGAATTAAGCCCCCGATAAACAGCTAAAGCACAACATCACAAAACATGCCAACAATTAATCATTAGCCACTCCAGCTTTTTCTACTGGCATTAATAATTTCTTCACATTTCCAAAATAATTCAAGATTACTTTGCCCATAAATTCATACTGAATCAACTGCTTGAAAGCAGCTAGAAATCTGAAATGCCCTCATCAGAATGAACAAGGCCCAGCAGTGAGAAGGGAATACTGAGCAAAATTAAATCGGTGAATTTCAAAACCAATGTGCAATAGGGAGATTACAGGTACTTCAACAGTGAAATACAGTCCTCAAGAGGAAGTAAATTCAACTCCAGAATGTTGCAGAAGATCATGTACATTATTACTGAATCTGCTCAGTAGCTCAGCTGATCTGCCTTGAACTGAACTGCAACTGTCACCGGATTCACGACGCCATCAGAATGCTTCCCGGGTCTACAGAAAAATAAACCCGAAACAAGTTCAGGAATGTAGAGCAGCATTTGCTCAGCCAAGACAATTATCAATTCACTTCATCTAGATTACAGGAAAACCTGTCATTTCCTCCTTTACGCTGTAGCACTTTTCAGTTACATACAGTATCTGGCATATACTGTAAATACGATGTGAGAACCCCTTGATTCTGTACAAAGTTCCATAAAGAGGCCTAGCTCTGCCGTCAGAATTAGCTCAGCGAGCTGATCATTGTCTACACACATCTAGACTGCATGTATTACAGAAAGAAAAACTTGGTATTATCCAGTACAAAGAAGACGTTTTCTATCCTTAAACTCTGCAGTTGATAATTACATCTCCCACCTGAGAGGAGTTAAGGCTGGGCTGTTTTACTCCCATCCAGTACTGGTACAAAGAAGATGTTCAGAAAGGCTGGTGCAGGCTTGAACCACAGCCAACGTGACCTGCCGAGCTATCGGCTAAGATTTTTTATGGTGAGCGAAACGTTTCCGAACTGCACCCATTCGTTTAATCCAAGCAGTCGGTATGGGCCAACGCATTTCCAACAACCGCTCTTCTCTTTAAAAAAAAGCACAGAAACCAAAACAGAAAAGGCACAGTGCCGCCATGAGATTCTCGTTTCCAAGGCTGCTTAACGAAAAGAGAGGCTCACCTGCTCTGATCTCTCATAGCCTGGGTCCTGCTTCTCAATCTTCACAGTTGTGATTTTCACGCTATTACAGGTGTCCATCTTGCCCTCCCCTGGCTCCAGCTTAATGCTTTTATCCTGTATGACGGGATCGTCCTTGTCCAGCAGATAGCGGAGCAGCGCGTTGTCCTTCTTCTTGGGGCTCAGCGGCTCCTGTTTGATGGCGGCGCCCAGCTCGGAGCCGGGAGCCGCGCTGCCGTTGCCCTCCTGACTCAGGTCCTTCCCCGTGGCTTCGGCGGTGAGTTTGGCCAGGTCCACGGGAGAGCTGCTGTTCTGCAGGAGTCTGTGCAAGATCTTATGCTTCTCTTTGAGCGAGGTCCCGTGTCCCGCCGCCTGGCTGCCCCCCATGGCGCCGCCGCTCATGGAGTCCTTGTTACTGGGGTCTCCGCCGGCGGCAGCCAGCGGCGAAGAGGGCTCCATCTGCTCGGACTTGGTGGTCAGCAGCTGCAGGAGCTTGGTGTGGCCCTTGCTGTCGTGGAGCCGGCTCTGGGGGTCCGGCGTCCGGTCTCCCGCGCCGAACTGGCTCGCGCTGGTCTCGCCGCTGTCCTTCTGCTCGGGGGGGTGGCCGGCCCCCTCCTGCTGAGCCGTCTCCGGCGGGGGCTGCTCGCCGAACAGCCCGAAGGACTCCTTGAAGTCCGAGCTGCCCAGCTTGGCGAGGGGGTGGGGGTTGGCGGTGCTGGGGGAGCTCTGCGCGCTCCCCAGCTTCCGGTCGGGCGATGCTAGGGACTGGCCCAGAGTGACCCCGTGGGCTTCACTGAGGGCGTGAAGTGCATTAAGGGAGCTGCTGGAGTAGCTATGGCTATTTCCTGTGCTGCTGTTCATCCCTGCAGGAGAGTGCAAGCTTCCTGCGGGGGAGAACTGGGTGGGGGGGACGCGGGGGCTCCCGGCCATGCCCGGGCTGACGCGGTGCCTGGGGGAGAGCATGGAGTTCTGCTGCCCGGGGGTCATGCCAGGGCTGCTCTGTGAGGGGCTGTTCATTTTGAGTGCATAGTTACTACCCTGAGGAGTGGCTGATTGCATGCCAGGCGTATGGTTCATGGCCCCCTGGCACCCAAACCTGTTACTGGACATCTGTCCCATTCCAGCGTGGTCCTGCAGGCCACCCATGGCGTTGAATTTAGTATTGCTGCTTATAGTCGTGTCCTGGCCCGGCACCCCAGCGGGCACGCCTCCCTGCGCTGGAGGAGTCATAGGGGTGCCTGGATTCACTTGTTTCCCCATGCCCTGCCCGGCCACGTCCTGATTCATCCCGCACACGGGCTGCTCCCTGGGAAACGGGAAAGAGTAAAAGATAAGGAAGAAGACCCTGTCCGTTTCACTGGAGAGATTGATGTATTGGCCACTCTGAGAAGCTCCTCATGCTGGTAGCTGTAGTATATAAAGAATTCCCCGAACCACAAATTCTTTTAACTTGGTCCACCATAACATCTTACCTTTCCAATTAGCTTCCAATTAAGGTTTCTGACTCGGAACAGATCTCCTTTAAAACACTAATGCAGGCTTCAGACTTAAAAGTTACAAGATTTTGGCTGTTTGTAACATTGAGGACAGAGTTTCTGACCGATTCCTTTCAAATCTGATGAACTAAATTAGTTCACATAATCTGATTTCGATCTAAAAAATCTCTATATATTTTTCTAAACTTCACCCTTTGTTTTTTTTACACTCCTCGGATTAGGAGTAATGAATTGTGTGTTCTTGGTGAGGATCCCTGCTGCCACATGCAGGGAAGAAGGAGGAAATCGAAGGCAGTCTTCTTGAAACACATCACAGGCGCCACAGCCCCCTGCCACAGGTCCAGCTCTGACTGGAGGAAAGGAGAGGAGCTTCCCTCATCGACAGCACGCCACGCCCGGACTGCTGTGGGGATCTCCCTGGCCGACAAATCCCACCCACTCCCAGTCACAATCGGCTATTGGCATGACCCAGACTCGAACCCGTGATGACAGAGCTCAAACTGAGCTCAGCTGAGTGCCCTTTCCTGTTGAGCCAGCAGGGAAGCCTGAGCTTCCTCGTAAAACCTTCAGCTTCTTATAGTGCTCTTCTTTCCTTGTGGTTTAACTTTCATGGCATGTTCAATACACATGAAGAGATAAGGCAGACCTAGCTTTACAGTTTAAAGCTAACTAAGGTATTCCTAATACACACAAACCCAATAAACCCAGTGTAGAAATGTCATTATATCAAAAACACATATTTGTACCTGGGGGGCATCCTTCTGAACATGTTAAACATCTTATCTTCACACCTCTGAATAGAAAAAGCCCTCAATAAGTTACTCCTAATGACATATGAAAACAAGCCTGAGCACTAGCAAAGAACTGAAAGAACAAAGACCTCACTGTGCAGACTCAGGAACACCACACGGTATAAGTAGCACTTTTAAGATTCCATTTCTAAGTCAACTGACTTGCTGGTCACTTTTAGCTACTTTGAACAAATTGCTCCTATAATAATTTCTTTGTCTGAAATTTGGGACTGCTCTGCTCTTTTCTTCCCTTGAAACAAAATAGCATTTACTGCACAATTATGAATGCATTTTATCTGTCTATATACGAGCCCCAAGGCTTTAAAAATGAGAACACCCAAACAATGTGTTGTTTTTTTTTGGCACAGCGCATCTGTGCCCCTGGTGTAAACACCAGCCTCCTGCGTGGATGTCTGTATCAGGTCAAGCACCATGCACATGGCCAAGCCACCAGTGTGTGCACGTGTTCCTCTCTTGGAGTTGTCTGCTGCTACGACATACAAGCCCTGCGTCAAGACTGCTAGCGTAAACAAGGCCAGGCCGTACCTTCCTATCCAGCGGTTTATATTTCTATGTGTACACCTATCAGATTCTCCCCCCCCCGCACACACACAAAAGGGCAGCTCTGACGTGGGGGGCTCCTGGGGCAGGAGAACTCACCTCTGGAGAATGTGTAGTGACATGTAGAGCTGGGGCTCGTTTGTAGCCGGAGATCGCACGAGTTTGCTCTTCGTGTGGGCAGAGACGATCGTGCCGTCCGACAGGGAGAAGCGGTAAATGGGGCTGAAAGCCTGCCCCTGCCTCAGGACTGAGGAAGATTGAAATCGCAGCGAGATGAGGAGAGCAGGACTCACACAGGCTTTCTGAGTGCACAACATCATTTCAAAATGAACCTGAAATCGTCACTGGAGAACACTAAAGCATGACTATGTCAGTCTCTCCAAGGACATCGGAAAAATAGCCCCCTTTCGTTCCTGTATTCTACAAAAAGGACATTTGTATTACTCAACTACGTTATGCCAACAGGTAAAAGAAAATAATACTACTTTTTAAAGAGGTATATTAACCTTTTACCAGCTCAATAAAGACCACCAATAGCAAACCATCTATCTGTTAACATAATACCCTTGGAGAAACACCTTTAAGGTTTTTTTATTTCTCGATCTGCGCTGACCGTAACCAAGCCTCACCTTCCTGCTGATGTCTTTTGGCGAAGGACATTTCCCCATCGTTTTGTAAATGAAACCTCTGAATGCACCTTCTCACCAAGTCCTCCCAGCCTGGCTTCATGGAGGCCCGCAACAGGCTGGTGTCCAATGACGTAATCTTGCCTACAGTCAGAAAGGCACGGAGTCTGTCAGATGGAACGCCAAGTCAAGCCGTCCACCACTCACATTACTACAGTACTTTCATCACAAGGGAGATCATAAGTGACAAACCCTTTTTGCTTAATGCCCTGAATTTGCCTGGAGAACGCAAAGCTATCCTGCAGGCACTGGCCTCTGGTAAAATAAAAGTTTGTTTTCACTTTACAAAATACAAAGGAAAAACCACCCAGATCTTTACTATTTTTTTCCTTCAAAGAAAGCTCAATCAAAATTTAAAATAAGTTTCCTAAAAAACTAGACACACAGGAAAAATAGTACGGCTTAACAATGAAAAAACATCAAACGATTTTCCTCTACATTGTAACATCCAAATTACTCAAGCACAAATGCCTGCAAGGTGTAGCTGGAACATTTGTGCCAGCAGCTGTGCTCTACCTTGGCTAAACTTCACCGACACCTCAGACGGCATAATCTTCTGTCTCATACTAAATCAGTAGGAACAGCATTAGGGTTTTGACTTAAATGAGATTTATCTTCAAATTTGAAATAAAATGCACAGGAAAACGCTAAAAGTTTGGTGATGTGTTTTGTAAATATAAATAGGTTGCCTACAAGAAAATAAATGAGGTGATGGATATTTATAGTTTGTTAATTTCGGGACAGAATTCAATTAGACTTACTGAAGTCTTATACCGCAATTTGAGGCTTTTATGCCATAAAAAAAGAAATAAATAGTTGTGGCCCTGTGGCTAAGGATCTGCTCCTGTGGCTGGAAGGTTGCCGGTTCGTATCCCGCGGCCGGCAGAGGAATCCTACTCCGTTGGGCCCCTGAGCAAGGCCCTTCACCCCAACTGCTCCAGGGGCGCCATATAAATGTCTGACCCCAAGCTTCTCTCCCTGTCTGTGTGTCTCATGGAGAGCAAGTTGAGGAATGCGAAAAGACAAATTCCTACTACAAGAAACTGTATATGGCCAATAGAGTGATCGTATAAAGTGATCTTATCTTCTATACAGGAACAAAGCAGAATTCAGACCACATGCTGATATTCCTTCATTATGATGTCAAACCTTCTGTGGCTCTGTTTGGTGCACAGACTGTACCTTGTAGGTCCTGTCTCGTAGTAAAGCTCTCATGGGTTGGAGGGATGGGCCTTTCCTTCATAGGTACTCTTCTTGCAACACAGATCAAACAGGACTGGAAATCTGCAAGGTACAGAAGAACATAAGTTAAAAATAAGAACATGCTATTCAGCCCCTCTCACTTGTTCAGACGCTTCATGAAGCTCTGGAATTGTCATCACCTGACTTAGATTAAGGCCTAACGAGTCAATTAAGTTCTGAGACCTTACAAAAAAATAACACTAGTGGACCAAACTTTTGCACACGCCACATTTACTGTTTTATTTTTTTCAATCTGTTAAATTTAGCAAATAAATAGTAACCGTGCATTAATATTTGCAGAAACATGTCAAGTTTAAGTTTGTTCGTTGCAGAGGCTGTGCTAACTTCTTTTCACTTTTAAAATCAACAAAACATGTAATTCGGCCAGGGGTGCCCAAACGTTTGCATAAAACTGTGTGTGGATCTCATGGACACAGACATCACAGCAGCCACCTTCACGGCATTTTTCTTTCTTGAAGGAGCCGATTACAAGTCAGAACACCTGCCGACAGAATGACAACCTACAATCCCGTACAGTGTCATCGCTGTTGGGAAAAAAAAACAACCTGTCTCAACGTTTCTGTATCGTCTAGGGATTACAAAAAAGAAAGCCTTTGTTTTTAAGACGGCAGAAAAATTGCTTCAGAGGTGTGTGCTAACAATAAATGAAAGGGAGGACAGTGGTAAAAAGATGGAACATGGCTTTGGAACTTTCTCTCACTACGTCCCCCTGTCTATCACACCATTCTCAACAGGTGACCGAGTCCAGAGCCACAGAGTACAAAAAAGAAACCTTTCTACTTGACAGCCCTCTTGAAAACAGAACTCAGCAGAGGGTCCAGCAGTTCCTGGAGTTTCTTGCCAAGCACTTCAGTCCCCGCCCTCCTTACTTCAGATCACTCACAAACGGTGTTTTGGTTCAGAGAAATGCAAACATCTGATCTTTTTCCTCAGCTGACTCAGCCTCTTTTCAGCAGCTGTGCGAGTGCCAGGCGGTGAACCCCTGGCGGGTGTTTTGAAATTTGCTGGCTGCGTCCCCGAGAGCACCTTGCATGCTTCTTCACACTGATACCTGGCGGCCGGCCCCGAGAGGCTTCAAAGCCAGG
Source organism: Atractosteus spatula (assembly GCF_055471065.1). NCBI lineage: Eukaryota > Metazoa > Chordata > Actinopteri > Semionotiformes > Lepisosteidae > Atractosteus > Atractosteus spatula. Next base: position 8,295,170 of record NC_142711.1, on the reverse strand, counting down.
AGGGGAGTGTGGGAGAGAACCTGGCAAGACGTTAAAACGGAACTGGCCAAAAAAACAAGACCCAAGCCTTCCAATTACAAACTACTTTCCTTTCCCTATTGCGGCTTCCAGAGAAAAAGGGATGTAAGTGTATTTTCTCTGCCTTTCGCCAACATCAGATGCAGGCTTAATGCGTTTCCAGAACTCGTGAAAACCACCACTAAGTCAAATCCCAGCCACAGAAATGAAGAAAAATCCTAGAGCAAATTGCCATAAAGTGCGGAGATGCTTCTGTCCTCTGTTACTAAGTGTTAATCGTTAACTTAAATCATTTACTCAAACTATTGAAAAACAGACAGCTGAACTCTTGTTGATTATTTTCAAAAAGGTGTAAATAAAGAGTAAATTCTAAGGGACATTCACAGTCAGGACTGGTCTTGTCTTGAAGGACATATAAATAGCAAGTTAAGTACTCTTAATTTCCCACGCCGTAATGAAATCCGAAATGTTTTAAAGGGTAAAATGCTACTATGAAACAATGCCCTTTAACAACATAAGAAGACAAGAAGTTAAAACAAGAGCCATTTTAAAATAAATGCACTGCATGCTGAACTAGTATGAAAAAGTATCGGCAATTTTCATTTGATATCTGTGTTGTGACTGCAGTTGAAGTGAAATTAGAGGCAAGGAACGCTACAATAAGACTAAGCAGAAGTTATCTTAACAAAACCTTAAAGGTCTGTTGGGACTTACTAATTCTATGCTGAGAAGTAGAAAGACACAATGTTTCTGCTGAAGAGCCTTTAGACTCACAAGAGACTGCAGAATGGAGATGGACACGTGCCAGAGTTTGTTTCCCAAAAAACCAGATCTGAACAGTGGCCTACCATAAATGAGCACTTCTTACTTTTTGCACAAAAACAAACGTTCTGGACAGAAATGGTTAAGCAAAAGATGACTGCTATATATTGAGCAACTGTAAAGACTTCTGTAGTGGATTTCTGACTTGGAAAAGGACAACAAATCACCATCTGGTAAGCTGAGGTCACCATATCCACTGACTTCTAAACAGGCTGCAGAGGAGCCAAGCGTCTATAGAACATGAAGAACATACATTTCAGCACCATCTAGTTGCTACACAACACTATTCTCCCTTGAGATTGCAAAATAACCACATCGAGAATATCTTTCATTGCAAAAATGATCCTGCATATGACAGTCTTCCAGGTCTTTTATGGCACAGTATAAAAAGGGCTTTTGATTTGGGGTTTTACCCTTAATTCTGCATTCAAAACTGACCAAAAATGTCTACCTAAATAAGCAGAACATTGTATATGAATGAATATACATGCAGATTCCTGTGACTCAGATGCAAAAACCTAACGCAAACAGGCTGTGACAATGCAGGCCAGAGAAACAGAGGGAGTATATTGTGAGCCAAAAGCTTTGAGAAGCCTTTACCCACTGTAACGTTGTCAGCTAAAGACAGTTGTTTCCTCTGCCCTGTTCTAATGAGGATGTTTCCAGGTAGACAAGGGGAACACTGATTTGCTTGCTTTCTGTGTGATGAGGCTCGCAGTTCGCGATGAGCTTTCCTCTCACAGGGTATTAAAGGCATTTAATTTGGTCTTTTTCCTGAAGGACCTCTGAGCCCGTGAAACATAATCAAGTCTTCGCTTTGCTGTATGAGGGAAAACCAGAGGAAAAAAGAGAGGCTGAGGCAGCTGAGAAAAAGCGACGTGCTGTAGTCATTGCTAAAACACGGGAAAAGGCCAATATAGTATTCAAGTTTTGAGAGACTGCAAGTGTAGCTTAGGGCTCCAATTGTGGAGTTATCTTTTGCTGTGATTGGGCCTGGTAGTAGCTGAAAACATAAAATGTGCAGGAAGGTGTCATTTGTGGGTCATTTATGCTATAAAATGCAAGTAAGAGGCCAATGATTTGGCACCCCAAACTTTCACAAGGCTTGCAGATAAGGAATCTGTAAATTCTAATATTTATTATTTTGATTTTTTGTTATTAAGAGAAATAACACTTTCCAGTTATTTGAATTTTGAATGTGTTTAAATGTAAGAGTCAATATTTTCTTGACATAAAATGAAATGACTGAACTGAATGGTAGTTCACTCTTTCTGTGTTCTAACGCTTAAGTAACGCTTAATTGTGCAGCTCCAGATTAGAATGGAGAAATGACTTCAAAAGATATATTATACCTTATTTATAAATATAATTTCTTAAAAACATTTGAAAATTACATTATTTAGCAGTATTGTATATACCAATTTACTACAAAACAAATGTAATACATGAGATTTTTAGTGATTAATGATTGAGCGAAAGGCAGATTGCAATGATTTTAATGATCAGTCAGAAGGTCGGTTTAATGTCCCATCCTAGCCAGGGCAGCACCTTTAACAGCACAATGTCCTCGGCCAGTGGGGTTCTGATTTGGAAATTCTCATCCAGGGGGAAGAGCTCCACCTACAGGTCCACACACACTTCCCTCGGTCAACCAACTTCAGAGGTTTCCGATCTCAGGACCGAACTTCAGAGGAATCAAAACCAGATGCGAAATGAGTTTGTTCTTGTGTTTTTGATTTATCTAATGAAAACAGCTCCTTCGCGTGTCCTGAAGGGACATCATCATTTAAAAGATAAAACGGCAAAAGTGTCAAGCCCGAACCCAAATCCGTTGCTCATTGTGAGGTCGACGCTGCCGTCCTCCACAAACGACACTATCACAAAGGCAGAAGCGTATGGCCACACTCTCACCTTCACCTTCTTCTCTGATGGACTTTGGTTCAGACACAGCGAAGCACTGCATAGTTTCATACTTCTGGAGCGGCTCCTGGCTGCCGTGCCCTTCCTCCTCGGGCTCGCTGTGCGGGTTCACCAACATGCGGCAGTTGAAGGTGTGGCTGTTCCTCCGGGGGGCGTCGCTGGACCAGGGCACGCCATTCACTGCAGGGACGGAGAGCAAGCGCTGACCCGGGCCCGCCAGCAGGAGCGCCTCACTGGCCTGACCGCGCAAGAGCAGCGCACCCCGTGCAGCCCTTCTCTAACCGCTTCAGTACAACTCGGGGGCGCAGGGGGGAGCCGGAGCCGCAAGGAGGGGAGGTTCCAGTCCATCGCAGGGCAGACACACAGACACAAACACACGCACACTCACGCCAGGGCCAACTTCCCCAGAGGCCAATGAACCCACCAGGATGTCTTGTGGACTGTGGGAGGAAACTGGGGCGCCCGGAGGAAACCCACGTGAATGTGGGGAAACCACACAAGCTCCACACAGACAGCACCCCAGGTCTGGAAGGAGCCCAGCGCCCCAGCTCTGCGAGGCAGCAATGCTAACCACTGCGCCACTGTGCCACCCGAGAGGCTACACATGGAAAATGCCCGTGTATATGGAATCCACATACTACGCAGACTGATTGGACTTTTTCTGCTTTAAAGAAAATACAGTAAAGCCTCATAGTATTATTTTCGAAAGCAGGTGCTGGCACACCTAATTAATGATCATCAAAAGGAAGATAATCCCCTGTGTTTTAGCTGGGCTTGGACAAGTTCTGACCTAAAGCACTTTCATGTTTGTAGATATGCAAGATTCTGGATTCAATTCAATACTCATCTGAAGCTGAAGACAAAAAACTGACAGCCAAAACGTGGTTGACATTAGCAAACAAATACTGTAATCATCACTTTGAATATTTTGGTTTTGTTTGATTAGTTATTGAGATTTTAATGATTTTCATGATTAGTCAGGTCAGTTTAATGTCCAATCATAAGAAGGACAGCACCTATAAGCAATTTTCAATCCAAACTACATAATTCACAATGTATAAACAATATCTATTTTCTCTTCTGCAGAGCTATAAAATAGTTTAATATTATTTTAATGAGTGATATTTCTAACAAGTAATGCAATAATAAATAAAAACAATTGTAAATGAATTATCCCACTGAAAAACAATGGAACGAAGGCTTGATATTTTACTTTGTTACACAGGTTTGATACCCCAAATCTGCTCAGCTATTTTTACTGCATTCTCAACTTAGATTAGCAGCTCTGTGGGTACAGAATTTAGGCCACACCCTCCTACGTGACAAATAAGACTAGTTTGTGTGCATTTCTTTTTCTTTTTGTCATTTACAGGCTAACACAAATTAAAATCACACCACAGTCACATGAGAGTGTAAAATGACTAACCTTTACACAAATCCAACTCCAGTCTTTAACAGGTGCACGCAGGACAGGTTTAACAGAAACAGAAAGTCTCTCATACATGTTTTAGTCACGTGCAATACCCTTTTAGTCCTCTATATTTAAGACTTTAAATTGTTAACATTAGTCTTAATTAGACAGTACACCACCTGTCATTCTTTTGGAGCACCAAGCCAGATGGCATTTATTTGTTTAAAACACAATCAGGGTGTTTGGCTTCTATACCTCTTAGACCAGTGGTTGATCCTACTTAATTTGAATAAATTAAAAAAGATGTGATGGAACAAGAATGTTATGCAGGAGCTTGAGTTAGAATACTGTGTGAGTCTTTAACTTGTTTCACTCTTGTAACCCGGTGTTGGCTGAGTATGGCACCATTCTTCTTATTTTGTTTTAAGCATCTCTGTCTCTGTTTGCTCCTGTGTGCATGTAGAAGATAGTATTAGAATACCTTCCTGCACGCATGCACACTTCATCTATTTTCTGGCGTGCAATGAAAGTATGACACAAAGAAGAGCAGACAATTACCACAGCCCATACGCTTACGCTGGAGGGACATATCGAGGAATTGGCAAATAAAATGAGGAATGGTTCTTACCAATGGACTTGGGCAGCAGGTTTTTAATGAACTCAGCGTGATCGCCCACATGCAGGATACTGTATACACTGGTGTTCATCAGCTCCTCCTGGTTGTACCGCAGATACTGGGTCACATTCTCTGATACAAACACAATGTTGCCTTCCATGTTCACAACAAAGAAAAACCCATCTAAGGCCTGCAGACAGAGGGAAAAACAAGAAACACTAGTGACCAACTTGTCTTGTACAGCATTATTTTAAACCGGTTGGATTTCACATGTAGCAAAATGTGTTAAGTATTGGGACAGTGAAAAGAGATGTGTCATTTTTGCTGTGTACTAATGAAATTTGTATTTCACATCAAAAGACCTATGAGGCAAAAGTACAGACTTTCAGCTTTTGTTCCTGTGATTAGTTTAGGTCATCATGATTCTGCCATCTCAGTGATACTGCATTTCAAAACATTTCTTAATTCTCTGAGTCTGCATTGACTTCTCTGCCCTAAAGGGTTAGCTACTTAGGCTCTGAATGTGAGCTACTATTCTAACAAACTGCGCCCCTCTGTTGAACACCCATAAAACAGCAAACAGTACAGAGAGATAAACACAATGAAACTGATCCGATTTACTTGGAGTAGTTGAACATTAAATAACACAGAATAGCCGTAACAAAAATATACAGTATATGCAGGATATTAAATTCATATCTTGAAAAATAAAAATTATGCCGTAGCTGAAGAGTAAGGTTTGCATCTTGGACCTCACCACTATGCGTTTACAATTGTGTTTTTAAATGTGAACAGTTCTGTTTTGTACAAATCGAACATTAATGAACAAATTATTTTTGTAACTTTTAGTTATGCTTGTCCCTCTGGGAACTGCAGGGTCAAGTCCACAGTAGACAGTTTGTGCGATGCTGTGAAAGGCACTAAGAGGTTTGGTATTGAGCAGATTGTGACTTTAAGAATTCACACATTAAAACTCATTGTTGGCTTTCAACAATATACAATATACAATATACAATGCAAGCGCTTAATGTTTATGACATGTTTTAAGCTCTTCTTCACACCGGAGTTAACAGCACACATTTTTATTGGCATGTCTGTGTCGTGGTTTGAATGGATCTCTTTGTTTCACAAGTTTCACAAAGCAGGCAGAGCATTTCTGCTGTCCAACAGCGCACAGTGAAAACACCCTGACAGTTTCAAAGAAAGCAAATCGGGCACAGCAGTGTCGAAGCGCCATGAAGGAGGTGACCAAAAACACAGGTATTTATCTGAACGGCAACCTCATGAGTCTTAATGCTATGCAATTTTTGTACTGTTGTACTGGTCTGCACTGGATTTGGAACATCTGACTACCTGAAAGGCTCAGAATTAAGTGGTCATTGGACACTCTTTTAAAATGTTAGATAAAAACAAATACCATTTAAAACAGAAAAACTTAAAAACACAAACTTAAAATGTAGTAAAATGTTTTAAACTTTAAAATGTTTCCGCACCAGATTTTCGAACAATCTGATCAACACTGCCATTTTCTTCCTGTAATATGAATCGATAGGTTCTCTGCATGTTTTAGGCCGATTTCTTCAATGATCAGGACTAGTATAGCTAAAACCTAACAATATTTCTATTTTGATCATTAATGTTACTGGTTTACTTCAAGTAAACAATCATAGTTGAATTAATCATAAATCTATTTACGAAACTATCTCAACATCACATTTGGATATTAAAATATTAAGGGACGAGTTAAAAAACTATTAGATACTGGCATCAGTATACTTTACTTGTGTAGCCACTACGCACCTTTAATTGGACTTCAGGAAATGTAAAAAGGGGGATAAAATGAAAGGAGAAAAACGGAAGAAGACTCCCGTGACTGGTACGGTTATAGAACCAGTAGCGAAAATAATTCTGAAAAACAATTCAAGAGACACAGATCTCCATAGGGAGTATTTTAAGTTTTAACTTAACAGAATTCTTCAAACAAGCAATGTTGACAGTTTATGAATACTATTTAAGCAGAGATACAACGAAAAAAAAAGGTTCTTCAACCAAAAGCAAGAAATTATGTTCAAGGATTTTGAACTAAAGTACAGTATGCACATGGATCAAGAATTGGTTAATAAACGGGAAACAGTGTGCTGTCATCTAACGTGGTATAACGTCTGACTGGGCAGGTGTAAGCAGTGGGGTGCCGCAGAAATCTCTTTTAGATCTCTGTCTTTGTTCTTCCTGGCCTATATACTGTAATTGATTGAGATTAGCAAGGTGGATACCGTTAGCTAACCAGATGAATATCACATCGGTGAGTCTGAGCTGCAGGAAGCTATGTGTAAAACATATCTTTTTATTTACATAGTTTATGTCCTCAACAAAACATTTTGGTGGGGCAATTGAGAAAACATTGCTTGGTTATATAGCAATAGGTGTGGTGCTTACATCAAGGTAACTTATGCTCAAGACTTACAATGCACTAGTAAGACTTCATGTAGAACATTGTGTTCAGTATTAGTTACTGCACCACAAAAATACATCTTTCAAAAGAGTTCAAACAAAAGCACCAGGAGTAGTTCCTCATCTCAGGGGATCATCATACACAGCCAGGGTAAGGCTAAATTTCCTCAAATTAAAACAAAACACAGAGGAGATTTGACACAAGAATATTCCCTCCAAAACTGTACAGAATGGGGCAAAACAGAGGTGTACTGCAGACTCATTAGCAAATCAAGGATGCAAAGACAACAGCCACAACTGGAATCAATGCAGGATGGAGACCAGGAAACTTTACACAAAGAGTTGCAGATGCATAGAACTTGGTTTCATAGCCAGGTGGCTGAGGCCCAATCTTTGGGCTCCTTCAAGAAATGACAGGGAAAAAATTTTAGAATTAGCAACTCAACTACTGGATGCTAGACCGGATGGGCTATAACGCTTTCTCCGGTCTGAGACCTTAATTGTGTTCTAGTTGTGAGTTGTATATCCCTTTCAATTAATGCAAACATGCACTGCTACTGTTGAGGACAAATTACAGCAAATACCACCATTTTAAACTGGTGCCTGAAAAATCACGTTTCTATTTTACTTCTCAGCTGCTACTTGAAAATGCTGATGTTTCATGTGTAGTTTACTTTTGTTCTTGTTTTGTTACTGCAACACATTTCACACCATACTTTTGGAACGGGAAATGTATTAATTGGTCAACATCAATTGAGTTCCATTCCAGAAACCTTTGAGATCCTGCACAAGTGGCTGACGCTGCCTGGTGTACTGGCCATCACTCTGAGCTCGCACTTCAGGCATGCAGAAGAGAATCTGCACAAACCTGTATAAGGATTAGAAACTCTCATCCAGCAACTGTCACATAAGAATGACATAATACCATTTTCCACACCTTTTAAATCTCCAGTCAAAGAGAAAAAGTTGACATCAAAGTTGAAAGCAACCTCAAATGCCTGAAGAGAGCACAAATGAACATGCTATACATAAAGCTCAACCTACTGATTCATGAAAATGCACATTTTCTAACTTATCAATATATAGTGCATGTTTCAACAATAATGTGTTAAGAATAGTTTAGTCTTCGGGTGTGGTTGTTTCAATTTGTACTTTGCACAATGCATTAGGGACATAGAAGAAAGTACAAATACAGCATTTTCATTAAACTCGGATCCCTGCTTATTTTCCTCTATCCAGCTCCCAATTCTACCACCCTCTGCAACACAACATCATCTGCAATTATCCCATTTTATTAAAACATAAAACCAAAAACAAATAGCTAATCCTATATTGTTAGGCTCTATTAAAGTGCATGCTCCTCCACACAGATCTGTTTGTGTGACAGCAAAGCAAACTTGAACAGCTGTTCACCCTCATTCCAAATGCAGATTAGACTTCTTCGTAACTTCAGCCTCCTGCCTGAGTGTGACAGACCATAGCCACAAGCATGCCAGTTGATTGTACACGACAAGGACGATATTTGTAAGTCTTAATTGAATGAATGGCCCCAAGCCAACCATTACAAGCACTATGATGTCAATTGCTTCATCAAACAACACTATTCCTTGCAGATTATTTCAAGGACAATAACTACATGTGTTTTAAGACAGTGATTGTGCCACAATGATTCGACTTATTTAGTCATATAGCAATGAGCATACAGGTGTTATTAGAGGCATTAGAAACAAATATAATACTGAAGAGTAATAGAAACTGTCAAATGTTAAAATCTCTATATACCTTTACCTTACAAAACTGAGTATCAACATCGTCAAGGGATTACTGATAAACATAACAATAATTGGCACTGTCATTGGTCTTCAATCTTCTGAATACTCGGAATGAAAAAATGAAGAATTTTAAGGAATTCTAAACTTAATACAATCTGCTGAATTGCATACTCTCCCTTTATACTGCAAAGTTAAACTTTGTTCACTGAATGCAGCTGTTGATAAAGCAAATTCACAATGCACTGGGCCACAGCAATCCAGTACTGAAATATCAAACTTTTTATCCATCCTGGGACAGCCAGTCCTCTCCCTTTAGGAGACAACAGGATTTTTCTCTGAAGTCTGCAGTCTACACCACAAAAACAACAAAAACACTCTGATGAGACGTAAATGGTATTTGTCCGTCCCCTCTATATCCACACAACAACTTGTCAGATAACAGTTAATGATTGCTGGGCAAAAAGAGCAAATCAGCCTGTTTCCTTCGGCTGGTCTTTGTCACAGGCACGTCTTAATTAGTGCCTTGATTGCCTTCATACGCAGGGTATGAATTGTCCCAGCGCCTCACACTTCACAAAACACAAGACAACACGCAGCAGCCAGTATATTTAGAATCTGCTGCGTGTCAATACCGTGACGCAGGACCTTAGAAGCTATAAATACACTCTGTCCAGGCAGATTCAAAACTGAACAGGGGAAAAATGTGAACACGGTTTAGGCACTACAGAAGGGTTTTTTTGCTTCTGCTGTTTGGTATGGGAAAGGTTTTGGGATTACTTTGTCAAACAAATCCTACAGGAAAGCTTCAAAAATAAAAACAGAACTAACAAGTTACCAGAACATTTGTTTTCTTCAGTGTTTTCTGCAAGAACACAGATTGGAAGTGCACCTGCATGCACTGAACTTCAAAGGCATTTTTGTAACTGCTGATTGCCTGTAAGGCCCTCTGTCAGTGGAGGACTACATTATCATTAAATATTGTTGCCAGTGTTTTACAGAAGAGATTTCACAGAGCTCTTCAAGCCGGGAGTCTGTTCAACAAAAATGTACTGTTCAGTTATGCGAAGACAGAGCTCTACCTCAGGATTGCCCACAGATCCCCTAAAACAAGAGTTTCCATCCCAGTTATTGTACCTTTTAAAATTTAAACTCTCACATAGTGTGTCTGTTCCAATCATGCTTCCAGTGGACTTTCTGACCTGCTTTTAACATTTTATAATTAACTTCAGCCAATTACAACTATTCATCTCACTTTGATAACATACTTAAATTGGAGATCTTATTGAGAGTAATACTCCCTGAAAATGGGTTTTGCAGTCAGATGGAAAACTCCTTGATTACGTCAAGTATATTACAATCACTTTCGAATTTCCTTTTCATGCTATAGCTGTATTTTTACAATTGAGGTATTACAGGTCTTGTCATAGTGCTATTTGTCGGGGTGCACATTTTAACATCTGGCAAGAAAGTCCTCTGTCACCTCCCAGCCGTGAGTGTGTGATCGTTGCTCTCTCTTTCACACTATGTTCAAAGAGCTCTGCTTAGGACAACAGTCTGTCATTAAACACCGCCAGCTGAAGTGCCTGCAGACCCTGGGGCAAGCAAGCAGCACTGTACAAGACAGAAATGGCAGACAGAAAGTAAAGCAGACTCACCTCCAGCATCATTGGTCCAAGGGCATCTTTGTCAATAACACTTTGGCCTGTTGAGGACACATCAGCCTTCTGCACCTCTTCCTCATTGGCTGCTGCAGCCTTTTCTGCAACACACAGAAAGTTTCAGACACGTCAGACACATGTTGTAGTACAGGACGCTGGTTCTTCGAGATTGGCATTGTGGTGCGGTGGTCTGTTTTCCACCTGCACGAGCCAGATTCAAGAAATGAATAGCTAACAAATGATTAGGTTAAAGTAAAGCAGAGGTGGCACACAACCGGCGTACAATGAGACATGTTTAATCAGTGCTAACGGTGGTTTTCACCTGAAGACTTCAGAGCTGCGAGCACAGCTAGGAGCACTCTGCAAGATCATAATTGACAAATGTTAAAGAGCCAATTTCACAGATTTCATCTTTCATAAAGAGTACAAAAATCAACAGTTGCCAGCTGTAATGAGTCATTACTGTCAAATAAAAACAGAATGTTTAGAAATTTTGCAAATCTTGTGGAAAATATGCAGTTTCTAGAAAATGAAGTATGTAGTACTGTCTACGTTTTGGCAGGAGGCAAGGTGACGGTGACTAGATTTGGTAAAAAATAAACTAGAAATCTCTACCCTTTCAAAAAGCCCATACTTAACTGATTTTACTAAAGCCCCTTCTTCTTTTGTGCACTGTTATAGCATGTTGCTATGGTGCGCACCTAAGAACCTAGCAACAGCAGTGTAAAAGGTCAAAGCAAATTACTACATTTGATTTGGACAGCTGTAGACTTACTGGATAAATTGAGCTGTAAGCATATCAAAACTAATAATTAAGGAAACAGGCTCAGTTAGGATTCCTCTGCAAAGATGACAGCCTTGAGATTTTTGAGCTGTTTAAATCAGAACTGCATTCCTCTAAAAAAGGTAGAATTTCTTGGAAGTGTAATCCCACAACATTTTCTCTGTACTCTAATTTTAGGATTTTATTTTGGGCCTTTTAATGCAGAACGCATAAGTACAAAAAATATGTATTCTCCTAGAAATCTGCACCATGTCCTCTTTTCATTTCAGAATCAGCACAGAATTTGTACAAATGATCAAACAAAGCACTGCCAAGCAACAAAATTATTACAGGAAAAACCAAGCAGGACCAACCAGCATCACCCCCTAAAATCTGCTTGGTATAGTTAAGCTGGAAGAGCTGCAGTTCCCACCAAGATCCATTGACAATTCTGGGGCAAGGTTTCTTTTCTGAGATTTGTACCCAGGTACTGCTGCCAGTCCACATTACCTCTGAGCTGTGTACAGTACTGCTACCAATCCACATCATCTCTGAGCTGTGTACATTACTGCTTCAACTCCACACCACCTCTGAAATGTGTACAGTACCGCTACTAAACCACATCATCTCTGAGCTGTGGACAGTACTGCTTCCACTCCACATCACCTCTGAGCTGTGTACAGTACTGCTTCCACTCCACATCACCTCTGAGCTGTGCCCTGTACTGCTACCAATCCACATCATCTCTGAGCTGTGTACATTACTGCTTCAGCTCCACATCACCTCTGAGCTGTGTACAGTACTGCTACTAAACCACACCCCCTCTGAGCTGTGCCCAGTACTGCTGCCAGTCCACATCACCTCTGAGCTGTGCCCAGTACTGCTGCCAGTCCACATCACCTCTGAGCCGTGCCCAGTACTGCTACCAATCCATATCACCTCTGTTCAATTACTGCTCTTATACCACATCACCTCTGAGCTGTGCCCAATACTAACATCAATCCACATTCTCTCTGAGCTGCTCCTGTGGCACTGTGACTATACTTGGCCTCTGGTCTGTGGCACTTCCATGCAAAACACCCTTCTTCTCTCCATATAATCAGAAAACAGTTTCTTTCTAGCTTTTACAAGAAATAAGCATAACTGCAACCACCCCAAGGTACCTTAGCCTTGTCTTGTAAATCATTTCAGGACCACCAGTCAGTGGAACTGGGGACCTAGGGCCCAGGAAAAACAAAGAGGGAGTATATTCCAAGAAATCTAGGTCTGAAATTAGGAAGACAAGGCTATTGAGGGTCTGATAACAAGCAAGCAAAATGTCCCTTTCATCTGACAACTTTAATCTGCCTGTATGAACGAACCATGTGACATTTTCAAGTTTTAGATATCACGCCTCCAATTTTATTGACACTTTTAATAAATAATATTTCATTTAATGTTCTGCCTTTCATTACACTGCTATCCATCTGTTTAGGTGTGTGCAGGTACAGTATATTGCAGGTAACACATTTTAATTTCTTACGTTAGGCAAATATAAAATACCGCGAGGCAGTTTTATCAAAGAAAATCCGTGAAACTGTTCTTTTTTTCTGATAGCATTTAAATTTTGGTTTGCGTATACCTGTACACAATTGATTTTAAAAGACGTCTTTAACCTTGTACCGTTTTTGATATGAATTGTTTAATGATGTAAGACAGTGATGCGGAAGACTGAAGATTTAGGTGGGAGCATTTTTTCCCCAAACTTAAGACACTTCGTGTAAAATTAGCCATCAATTCATACAATCTTGATTTTTTTTTGTTATCTTCAGCTGCTCCATTACATATGTCATAAAGAAAACATTACACAGACCGGATCCCACAGTGCGCTGTGCAGTTGCATCTCAGATTCTGAGAGATGAAGGAAGCCACAGAAAGCCAATTATACAGCTGCACGCTGCTAAAATTAGCGCAGCTGACATATGGTTCTGGGAGGCGTGCAGCAGATTCCCAGTCATTAGGAAACGATCTGGCAGGGCTGGCCGGGGAGGGGGGGGGGGAGAGCAAACGCAGGCTGTCCCACGCTTCCACATGTGTTTATCTTTTAACAAGAATGTACAATATATCACCGGGCTGTTGAGATCTCCAGCCGGGCGCCGCAAACCAACCCAGCTGCGCTCCTTTCCGCGTGCGAGCGCGCTGCCTGCTCTCTCCGTACGCGCTCGTCCGCGTCCCCCCCTCCCTCTCTCTCTCTCCCCGCTAAGGAGGGCTGTCTAGTGCTGCGACAGAGAAGCAGCTGCTTCCCCATCGCAGCGGAGGTCTCCTGCGTTGCTACATTTTGCAGTTCAGCAGAAGGAGCTGAAGGAGGGCTGTTAACACTCCACTGCCTCTCTGCATTGGGTTGCTCAAGACGCTGAGAGCATGTCTATATATATACACATTTGCCTTTTTTTATTTAACGTTTCACAACGTCATGAAAACATGACTGGCACTTTACAAAAATAATTCAATTTGGCTTCCTTAATAGATTTTATTTTAAAAAAAGGTCAGCTACATTCTTATTTAAATTGCTTGATATCAGTGGTGGGCGAGATTCCGGTCAAAGCTCTAGTCTTTCTCTGAAACTTTGCTGTTGAGCTCAGTCGTGCTCTTCAGTTGTGAACCTAGGTGTGCTTTTGAATTTCACAGAATTGTTTTGTTGTCTCAAATTACCGGCAGATATACTGTGCCTCGTCTCGTTCAGTTTAAGACCTTTAAACCCAACACATCACTGCGCCTAAAGTAATCCAGCTGTAGTTGTTTACATATTTATAATGCATACCTGCATTGGAAGCCTGAATAAGACTATGTAAAAGTAACACAAGGAGACAAAAAAATCAAAAGTTATTTTATTTGAAAGCAGGCTGGAGACTACACACACACAAGACCTAATTTATTGTGAGAATGAAAGAGAATTTAGCTGTGCTCAATGTAAATGCGCCCATCAGAGATGGACAGTAGGAATATTTGTCTAGTGCAAGTGGATTTGATACACCCTTACTTGATATATAAGATAAGATCAGATCACTTTATTGGCCATATACAATTTCTTGTATTAGGAATTTGTCTTTTCGCATTCCTCAACTTGCTCTCCATGAGACACACAGACAGGGAGAGAAGCTTGGGGTCAGAGCGCAGGGTCAGCCATTTATACAGCGCCCCTGGAGCAGTTGGGGTGAAGGGCCTGGAGTAGGATTCTTCTGCCGGCCGCAGGATACGAACCAGCAACCTTCCAGCCACAGGCACAGATCCTTATAGAATATTGAAAATTGAAATTGTAATTAAATGTTTTAATAAAAACCTGCTCCCTACTCGATGTCTTGAAAGGCAAATATCTAGGCTTCCTTCTGGAAATTTTCTCAGAGTCATGTTTCACTTCCTGTTTTAATATACCAGATGAAACCCTTCATCCGTACTCAAGTCTGAATCTTGTAATCCTTAGTAATCCAAAAATACACATCTGATTCTTTTAGATGTCTGATTATCACATCTGATAACTTCATATTTGTAGTAAACTTCATCCTATAAAACAGAACTAAAAATATATGTTATATGTTATTCCCATTCTGCCTGAAAAATTACATGCAATATTTAACATTAAAGGAAAAAAAGTCTACTTTTTTTGTTTTATTCAATTTAGTGATTACAATACCTCCATCTGCTCCAGAACATTATAAACATGCCTCAGTACAGTACAAAAAGGAATACATGATCCGACTGAAATTTAACTAAAGTTAGTTAATATGAATTAAAAGCAAATAATTAGTCATGGATAATGAGCTAGCAACTAGAAAGATTACATTTCCTGATGTGCCAGGCCACTGATCTTAATTGGTCAAGATTAGGCTCAGTGTCAGAACAAACTATCCTGTTTCTAAGTGGAGTGTCAAAGGAATTATTTCATAATGCAGAAAACTGTACAGAACTATTTAAGATCTTGTGAAAACTACGTATGGTTTTTATAGTGAAGGAACTCCTCTTGTGTGTGTGTGCCGTAAGAATTCATATTAATCTCAGCAGCTAGCAGTCATTGCTAAGCAAAATACTTTTGAAAAAGTTAAACAGTTAAATCATAAATGAGAATAAACAAAGCTTCCGCACAAGGAAATGCAAGTTAGGTGGAGCAACCAAAACATTTTTAAAAATGTGATTGATCAGCAATTAAAAAAACAAACACCAGAAGTATTTATTTTTATTAAAATGTTTCTACTCTAAGAAGAAAATGTATCCCTATGGCAATTTGATCCCTAGAGCCTTACACTGGACTGAACAGAAAAGGAGTGAAGCTAAGAGATGAAGGTAAAGGTAAAAGCTGAATAGCCCTTCTCCAATGTTGTTGATGTTACCAGAGCCAGGTCACTCAATAGGCCCTTCAGAGTCAATGTTATCTGCTCCAACCTCTACATTCATGACCTGCATAAACAAGAGCATGTCACGTAGAGGGACCTTGGATGCTGCATGCTGTAGTTGCTCATATCATCTTCCTTTTCCTCCTCCTCTGCCTTGTTGGTAGGTGCACAGCACTGGAGAAGAATGAGTTTGCTACGTCTGCAGTCAAGCGCTGCTCTGATTTGCCAGTCGTTAATGGGCTCCCTTTGTATGAGAGACCTGGACTTGTCCTCACGCACTGTGCCAGCTGCACCACTGATGTGTATATAGCCTCTGCCTGTGAAAAGGATGGCCGAGCTGTTGGTTTTCATATTGCATGCTACACCAAACCATTCAAACTGTCTCTATATCTCCGTGGTAATTTGTGCCCGTCTTTGACATTCCATGTACCGAGACATTGAGCTCCTGACTCTCCTCCCCCTCAGGGCGGCCACCTGAAGACGCATACTGCCCATGTACCAGCTGGTGTTCCCTGTTGGGTCGCTGATGATGATGTACACATTGTCGTAACTTGGGTTGAAAGTGTTGGGACTAATTCCAACCCTCAAACTGACACACCCCTTGAGATTTTGCTTGGCGTCAACAATTCCCAGGACCACAGGGGCACGCAGGCCTCAATACAAGCCTAGCACATGGTGAAGCCTAGTAAGTGAGCAATACAATATTTGTGTATTAACTGGTCCTCTAATTCAGCCTACAATTTAAGGTGAAGCAATCTGTGAACACCCTGCACACGTGTGTGCATTTATGGAAAGCAAATGCAGAAAGAAAGAAATAGCATGAAACACTATCTGAAAGGTTACCAGCTGACACAAATAATTTTCAAAGAGAGGAAAAGGGCAAACAGTCGTGTAAGTAAAAGGAAATTCAGGAAATGGTCAAGAAAAGAGAAGGCCAAGAGGAACAGTGTGCTGCATAAATCAGGGCCCGTGTGAGCTGGGGGTGGGGAATTCGAGAGTTTATTAACACTCACTGAAAGGAAACCACATACATCCCAAAAAGAAACTAACATAAAACCCACTGGAGAAAAAAAGGAGCACAGAACCCCTGAAAACTCCCGCCCCCCAATCGGCCATGAGCTACAGCGGAGCACCGATTGCCAAGCTGGTTAATAAAAGTTGAACAAATATTCTGGAAGGCTTCGAATAAATCTAAAGTCTGTCAATGTTTGGTTGTCTATACATTCTGCACCAGGAGAATTCCGCCTCAGGGACAGTGATGCAGAAAGTACTTGCAGGAAACTGCTGCTATTCACGTTCCACAGATTGTTTATGGTGTAATACTGCCTTTCACAGCCAACTGATTGTATCGAGATTGCACCGGACACAAAAAATACAGGCAATAATGTTGCCATTTCAAAATGCTGCAATTAATACATCACAACGCATCAGCTGTAAAGCCTTCTTCAGGTAGGCGGCGTGTGCGAAGTTGTTTTTCTTCTTTCATTATACTTTTCAGCATGGAAGTAATCTCGACTTGTTCCTTTGTATACTGCATGCTGACACAGCTCCCCGCTCCAAGATACTGCCGCCACTGACAAACAACATGCTTATTGCTTCTGACGTCTGAAGTGCAGTGAAGCTAGAGGGTGTAGTTCCACCATCAGCCAGCTACAGAGAGCAGTCACTGCTCTTTAAATTTTGCATCACATTGCTCATCATTACATAACCCCTCTCCACTGAATCATAAACAGCCTGCATCATCGCCCTGACTCATCGGCTCTCTCTTGCCTGTTGGAGGTGACTTGGCTGATACAGCCAATATGCTTAAGGCCTTTTAATACAAGGGAAAGGAATATCAAACACACAATGCTGTTCCAAAATTGTAAACCTATTAAAAAGAAATTCGTAAGTAACAGACAGCTGTAAATGTTTTCAATTCATTCCAGAAAAACAGAGTGAATATACATTTCGTCAATGTTTTAAATTCGCTGCTCTCGTAACACTACAGTATAACCTCTTATGACAGAGCTCAGTGGTGTTCTGAGAAAACCTGATGGTATGTTTTCATGCCAAACAGTGTACATGCAACAATTTATAGAAAAACTAGAATGATATAGTACCTACTGAAACAAAATCTGTTGAGACAGAACTTGACTTTTCGCAGCTTTTCTGAACCCTTCTGATTTCAATGACACGTTCAATCTGAACATCACAGGAGGTGGCAAGATGGAAACTGTGTGCCATCCAACTATCAAAAGTAACTAGAATGGTGACAGAAGGCCATCTCAAGACCAATGGAGAATACCCTGATGCAAAGTCAGAATTTTTCAGTTCAAAGAGCGAACAGCGCACGAGGAAGACTAGGTGAAAGTCTCAAGAATCCACTGTTATTTACACATAGTAATATAAAGGTCTGGTACTATTCTAAACAGGAAACAGGAAACAAAACAAAAGTCACATTTTAGAAAAGATAATTATCTCCATTCTATAATGTCAAGAAACACCCACAGGAAGACAAACTGTGGGTGAAGGGTTTGCTTTTTGACAAGGTAAGAACCCTGAACATAGCAAAGAAAACAAACCTAGAGGAAAATGACTGATGTTACAAAGAAGTAGTTTTCTTGTTAGTCCCCTGACCTTAACTGCACCAAAAGACTCGAACCAGTTTCATAGCAGAGTGAAAAAGAATGACTACAGCAAGGAAAATTCTGTTCTGGGACAAGTATAAAGCTAAACCAACAAGAATCAATGTCAGTTGTTAAGGGGGGATATTTTGATGAGAAAGATATGCAGTAAAATATCAATAAAATAGTTTCATTTTCCTTTGAGGCGATTTTCATATTGAATACATAGGCAAACTGTACTTGCGCTTCAGGAAAATACTTCAGAGAGTACATTTGAAAAGCTACTGCGAGGCATTAAAAATGCAAATACAGTTGGTATTGATTGGTTTTGCAAATAACTTTTGTTTGATGTTTCTCGGTACAGAATTACTATTCATCCGATGAAATAAAATTGTCATCCTGTCACACAAATTAATCTTAAAATATCATAACCCTTTAAAGGCAAACAAGGAATCCTCATTTTAATGTCACATGCCCTTGACTTCAGAACACAATTATTGTGGTTTATTTTTAATGTGATGTCTCTTTTTGATCTCACAACATTCTACTCTACTTGGAACCAAAGTTATTCGGCTCCCACTGAATTCGTGTTGCTATAACAACATGATAAACAATGTGATCCCTCGGGAAACGTCAATTTGATCACACATTTACATTAAAAAACAGTTTTCACAGTGACTTTGAAGAGTTTACCATTTGAAATGTTCTGCCTAAACCTGTATACAGTTTAACTGACATGTATACAACAAACTGGCAGCTTTCTCTTGGATTTCCCAAACGTTTTTTTTCCCCATGTGAAAACGTATGAACTTTGGCATTGATGATTTGTAACGGCAGGGATGGAACATTTCGAAGTTTTATTTTTCCCGTCGCAACCACATTGTTACCAAATTGATTTCTCGTTTTCTTCCACGGTTATTACCTTGCTTCCAAAAATCGTATTTCCGTTCTATTCAACCAGCCAAGGCATCTGCCTGAGCACAAGAGGATCTTTACGGTCACGGTCGGGAACTAGCTGGCTGTGACCAGGATTCCCCCGGGTATGGCACTCAATGGGCTGAGCACCAACGAGCGCAGTGTTCCCTCAGGAGGCAAGGGTAATGCCAGTCACTACTTAATGGTGCTGAGCTATCATCTTCACCCCATGTTGTGGCACATCTTTCCTGCTGTGAGGGGTGTCTTCCAGGATGACAATGCAGCTCATCCACAGCGCACACGTGGTCGCTTCAGGGTTTGATGAGCATCACACTCGAGTTATTCACATGTCATGGCCTTCTCAATGACTAGATCTGAACCTCAACAAGCATTTGAGGGATATCCTGGAACGACGCTGGTAGACTGTGCTTCACCCTTGATGTCCCAGTGCTTTATTAAGTGACTTAACACTGGTGTTTCCATTGTTGGTCCACTACCTGTACATCTATAGTTGTAAGATTAACTGAAAAATGTCCACATACGAGCTATAAAATTCAAGTACACCCGAATCAAGACAACGCACTGTAATCCACAGGTTATTTTAATATTGTCTTTGTTAGATAGAGGATTTAAAAATGTTTTGGTTAAAAATGATTTTTTTCTACCAGCTTCCTCTGCTTTTAACTGCATCACACAAAAGAAAAGACAAGTCTACACTCTAACGGGAAAATGTTCATCTTTTTACAGACCCAGACTGGCTGGAACACGTGCAAAGCCACATCTGAGTAAGCGTGAGAAAATTCCCAAACCCATTACCAAACAACTGCAGGGCGAGCATCAATCCGTGTACGCAGGAGCGATGCAATCTGCCTTTGGGGACTAGCAATAAACTGCAAATGCATGTTCATGGCACACCTGTTTGGAAATGGGTGTAATAATGTGCATATTATCTGTGAGTACTGGCACCAAAGCACTTAAAGAGACCTAAACCTCAGATGGAAACAGGTTTGGAAGAAAGATAGGGACTACCTAAGAGGGCCATGGGTGCCACCCATGTTTCTGTCGCTGCACCCCAAATGGAGACGGAGATGTATAATGCAACAGAATGATACCAACTTCGATAAGCTATAGACTGTCATAGCCACTTACACCCCACAAAACACACAGGAACAGATTCCTGAATACCCACTGGCAGTCTTCTGGGGAGCTGATCAGTAGTGCATTTCCCACACATCTTATTAGCAAACACATAGTCAACAAATAAACCTTATTTGGTTACTTGGTAAAAGACATAATAAAGTTACCTTATTTGGTATAGAGTTTTGAGAGAGACACATTTACTGTAAATTCAAACTTACTGGGTACTTCAATGAGTTTTTGTTAAGATTTCCTGTTTAATTTAATTTCATTGGATCAGAAAATTGAAATGGCAAGCTTTAAACAAGAAACATACAGAAGGAACACAGATATGACAGTGCCAACTGAGTGACCGTAAACTTTTATGCAATTAAAATAATTGCAAAGTGAGCCTCTGGTTATATTCTTTTTCTAATCCTACCGAGACTGAAATCTATCAATATACATTAATTGTTATTAAAATATAATATCAGATTCAATATATAAACTTTAAAATATAATTTCTACATCACAATATAGAGAATGTATCTACAGAGAACTATATATGATAGTTTTTCAGTTGTCTTCAATTGTATAATGAGTTATGGGGCTCCACATTACTATATGAATATACTGACTTATTATTACATATTGAAGAACAGTGGCTCTCAGTTCTGGTCCTGGAGTACTCTTGTGTTTGCTGGTTTTTGTTTGGGTCCTTAATCACAGGTGCTAATCGCTGTTTGTAACAGATAATAATATAATTATCTTTATTTTATATAGTGCCTTTAAAAGTAACTTATCATATGTATAAGAGGTAACAAAATTAGCACAATTAAAAACAAGAGCTTATAATGCAGAAGAAGATGCAGGGGATGGACACAGAGCTGATTATGAGTCTGGATATGAAAGAGCTCAGGGCAAGTGACTCTCTGATGTCCTTGGGGAAAGAATTCCGATCTTTGGGGCTTAGCAAGAGAAGGCCCCGTCGCCCACAGGGTGTAAGCAAGCTCAGTAAAAACAGGAGACAGGAATCGCACAAATGTAGGTTGCTTGGTGGGGAGCAGAAACACAGTAAATCAGATAGGATCTGCTTGCTGGTGAGGACTTTTTCTGCTCTCAGTCCTTGACTTCAAAAAATCAAAAAGTATTATTTCCAGCAACTTCAGCACATGGATCTTCATGCAGTCTCTCCTCAATTTAGACCTTGATATCTGACTAAACGGCTCTTTACAGGTGATCAATTAATGATGAAAAGAAAACACATGGGAAGAACATCAGTATTCATATAAGACACTCCCACAGTGAATCAGTCCTGGTGGTTGTTCTTTCTGAACAAACGCAGCTCTCACGCTGCATTATTAACACCAGGTTCATATCAGTTACAGCTCTCATTTAGCCTTTTCATCTCAGCTGAAAACAAATGTAAAAAAGGCATAAAAGAGAAAACTGAAAAGAATTACCCTGTGATTAGTACCACAGCTGGAACACAAAACGGAAGACACAGGGGTACTACGTAGCAGGACTGAGAACCACTGCACGAGGGTATTTTTTAAACCAAGGCCTGGTTTCAAACGGGAATTACCAGCTGCAATTAGCACTGGTGGTTAACGAACAAAACCCAGCACACATGGGGGTACTCCAGGACCAGAACTGGAAACCACTGGTGTAACATCACAAAAGCACATTTCGTGAATCAATACAAAAGTCCTAGAAACATCACAATTATGCAAAAGCATAAAAACTATTTCAGTAGGTGAAATGGGGTGGTTTTGAGCATGATCTTAATGCAGCACTTACTTAAATTAGACACTTCATTAACTGGGAAAGATGAAGAACAGACCACCAAAAGGTCTCAACTAATGCACAGACAACCACCATTCTACTTAATGGGGCAAACAACATAAATCAAGGCAGATTGTAATACAAATATTTAATTAACATTCACTTTTAACGTTAAGTCTCAGAGTTTGTAGGAAATGAAAACTGTAGAAAAGCACTGCTTACATTTTTTAGCTTTGCTCATCTGATGGCCTGTCCTCAGATGCCTCTTCCAGATTAATGTTCAACAGTGGTGCCATCACTGGTATTTATACAATGACCACTTAGTATTTCATCCAGTAACTTGTAAAACGATAAAAAAGTCCCTCCCTCTAATCTACCTTGATTTCGTTTCCCAGCACTGGAAAGTATTTTCTTTCCTATACATTTATTCAGTATCTGAGATACCTGGAGACACGCTTTTAGGTTTCTAATGGCAGCGTTCAGATGCTTTTAGATGTTCTATTCTCCCCATGTTTTTAGCAAAGCTCTAATAAGTTCCTGCAGAATTTCTGAACTCCCTCGCCGGAGTTCTCAGTTCATTAATGGACAATGTCGTTCGTCCTGTAGCGCTAGACTTTTTCACACTGCCACTTAAAAGCAACACCAGCATCAGGTGTGACTGGACACCAGCATAGTGTTGGCTCCAATGTGCTCTTTCCTAGGAGAGCAGGACACTGCATGGCATGGTGCTAACTGGGGAAAGGCACAGCCCCAGCACGGCACAGCAGGGTCCTCACACAGCAGTGTACGCCATGTTTTTCAAAAAACATTCCGGAGACACTGAGGCACGCTTTCACAAACGTGCCAGCACTTTACTGCTGCAAGCGTGGAAACAAGGTATAACTTCTTTTTTTCAAACGTCTTAAGCAGACCTAGGCGAACCACGGCTCCAGAAACAGGAGTACAATATACTCGTCTGAAGAATTCACGTGTTTTTGTTGGAGGAGCCTTACGGGAAATAACAGCTCGAACAACACGTCGATTCTTCTGATTACTTCCTTTCAACAACTTCTGAGCT
Organism: Atractosteus spatula; assembly: GCF_055471065.1. NCBI lineage: Eukaryota > Metazoa > Chordata > Actinopteri > Semionotiformes > Lepisosteidae > Atractosteus > Atractosteus spatula. The sequence goes on along the minus strand of NC_142711.1, from coordinate 8,271,893 downwards.
GATGTTCTTGGAAAGCTGAGATCCTCGCGTTTGCCGTGTCGTCACTGACATCTTTTCCTGTACTTCTCTTTTTTTGGGTTTTTTTTTTTCCCCAGTTTTCATCAAAACGCATGGTGCAGTGGGCACTGCTCTAGGCTGGTTTCTGGGGTCTGTGGTAACGATACTGGCAATGCACTGTTCCGGAACATTAAGCCTCCTGCACTCACACTGTTTTTAGTTTCCAATAACACACTCTAGGTCTTGCTTCCCGAGATACGACAATTTTTTGTTCTCTTCCAACACTCATTCTGTCCACGGTTCTTGATTTCTTCCGTCGTAAACTGCTCTTCTGTCAGCTTCGATCTTTTTCTGGACCCTTTGCTAGTCTTCATCTATTTTTTTTTTACCAAGCTGGTTTGTTTTTATTGAATCCTGCCTCTTTTCTACTAACAAGAAAAAAATAGACATAAAATGTACTGGTGGCACTGCTTTCAAAGTCAGATTGTAATTCTACGTTAATTTCAACTGAATTAATTTGATAATGTATATAACATGCAATACAATTGTACAGGGTGCACACACAAAACAAATAAGGATGAGGGTATACTGAATACTTCATCATTGTTGATTTAACCCTATTAATATAATTCGAATATATCTCCTTCTTCCCAACTGATCAATTCATTCACACAAAATCGCAAGATTAAAGGTGTCAGCTTGGACTAAATTTAAGTTTCTGAAAATTTGTGCTTTACAGGAAACTTTTAATTTTACTTCCATTCCACAATGGGAATTTGAGTCACAATCTCAAATTCAGGCCATGAGTCAGGGCAACATCACGGTTCCAGTTGTCAATACTTACAAGTAGAGCAGATTTAGATAAAAATAAATTAAAAAATTCCCAAGCAACTTTCTTCTTCACTCTGCCCACAAAAAGCGAGGATGTCACACAACCTTAGGATTTTAAATGTCTTCATAACTGCTTTAAATCCTCAATGGGTGACAATCTTAAACCGTGACCACGTTTACAGTCTGGCAGGACATATTCAAATCTCAAAATTCATGAAGAAATCTGAAACGTCTCATTGCCAAGATGGCAAACCCAGCACAAGGACATTGGGTGCAGAAACTGACAGGCCTGTAAGTGACCCCGAAGCTGTAACAGTAGACCAGTTGGCTCAGAAGAATATGGTTTGTGTTGTGCAGTGAAGCAAGTCCATTCTGACTAACCCCATCACTAAGGATAATTACAGCCAGATGCAACAACGTTTTCTTCTTTGAGAACTAAATTATCAAGTGATGAATATTCCATGTGCAATGTATGCAACTAAACCAGGGCTTTCCAGCCTTGCTTGTTCTGCTTGCAGTCAAGCTTATTACTTAACTTAATCCTTCATTGAACTAATGAGTTGCTGGACTGGAACCACTACTGCCTTTAAGCTTAGCATTTTTTTTCTATTCAGAATTTGGAAATCCTACGTTGTTTTAAAAACACTCAATAGTTAAAAGGTGACCTTCAAAGTCATTAGACACTGGAAACACTATTCCTATTATCAGGCCAATGAAGGTATCAATTAAGTAGCCGCGCGCTCGGCTGGAATTAAACCCAGCAGGTGTGGGCGTCCCTCCGGACCGGGCTTGGGAATCACTGCGCTACCGCCAATTGGTGCCATTTATTTGACTAAACCTGCATCACTGCATTTAACAGAAAACCGCGGCGCGTGACCTTTACGGTATTTGCAGACGTCTGGCATCCATGCAACCACGCTGAGGCCAGGGCTTCTCGTCCCCAAGCCCACCCTGACGCACCCAAACGGCTGACGCACTGTACTGTAGCACAGCACTGCTGCACGCCGACCAGAGGACCCGCTCTCAAAGAAGCCTCACAGCTGCCTCTAAGCATTCAACAGAGTAACAATCAAACCTCTCCACTACTACAACGGAACAGGGGTATAAAGTAAATGCAACCCAAATTATATTCTTATGTATGTGAGCGTATGTGAGCCAAGGGCTTCCTGCTGTCACAGTTCACTGAATATAGGAAACCAAAGCTTAATTTTCAGAAAATAATCCAGTCCGGGGAGGAGAGGGAGGAGGAGGAGGATGTTATCCCAAATAGCAGCTTTCCTCACTCGTCTTGTAATCTGACTTTAAATCTTGACTTGGCTCAACGGTGGTCAGACATTGTAACTACTTCTTAGTAAACGTCTGTCATGCCAAGGCTCTCTGGAGCCTAAAGCTGCTCACTCTACCAAATCTGGTTTAAAGGTCCTGGTGAACAAAAATCATATTTTCTAAAGGAGAGGATATACTGATTTTAAGGTAGCAGCATACAGATAAAAGCAACAAGACACTATTTCAGGTAGCTGATGGTGATCAATGAGATAAAGAAGTAGTGACTGGTTGGTCAGGTAAGTCTAGTGTGCTCAACTGCTCAGCTACAACACAAATAGTGCCGATAGTGCTTTAACTACTGTCACAGTGCAAAGAAGCCTTATAGGTGCGCCTCCCTCTCTATGGATGGTCCTGGGGGACAGAGCCCCTACACTGCAACCCCCCTCTAGGATTTATAGCCAGATAACTAACCCCGTCTTTCCCTCAGTCTTAACCAAAACATTCAGCTTTAGCAACCACAACTACAAAAGAACCATAACCCAAGAGTTTACAAGTGACACAGAGTTACTATACCCATAGTATAAAGTAGCGTAACCGTACCTGGTTGATCCTGTTTGGCCAGGGACAGAAATCATAACCACAGCAGCATTCAGGTCTGTTACTACTCTACCAGTGTACATGGCTGCTTTGAAACCTTACTTTGAAAACTTACTCCTGCCCAAGAGCTACACCTCAATCCTAAGCAGTGGACCAGAGTGGAGGTCCTCACCTTTGGCGTTAAACCAATAGGGAGAGCTAACTTTTGCTCCGCCCCTCCCAGTCTTCCCCATCACACCTCAAGCCAACCTGCTCCTTGGAGGATGCTCTCTGGCTGGTGGCAACATATATCCCCTCAGAAGAACCAACCTCGGTTCTCCTTTTTAACTTCTAACCTACCCAGCCGTGTCTTAGCCAAAACCCATTCAAATCCACTGCAACCTGTTAACGTTGTACCAGGAGACAGTCTCTAACCGCAGACTAATGCAAACGGGTGATTCCATCCGTTTCTCTCTCTCTCTCAGCCTATTTAAAGAGGCCTCCTGATGAGCGACAGCTGCAGCAGAGAGCAGCACTGCTCCCATGTGCAAATGCATGCACTTAACCTCGTGCACATTTGCACCCATCCCTTTAAAAGCCTCTAACACAATCATTAAACCTCAATACTTTTCTCCTGGCACATCGACTAACTAAAAATCTGCCACAATAACAGCTGCCTCTGGTACTCTGGTACTGCGTCTTGATGGTAAAAAAATCTTTTAAAAACTTTACCATCCCCAGATAGAAGGTAAGTCTAAATGCTTTGCAAAAACCCGGTGTAAAATTCTTACATTATGCCACGACACAAAGTCAACAAATGCTACAAAAACTCTGAAACACAAAAAAGAGGGAAGAAATTCATTGATGGACCAAGATAAACAGCATTTATGTCCCAGCTACATTTCACCATCTAGACCAAATTAAATCAAAACGATGTTGGCCTCTTACCTTGTTCTTTTATTTGACGTATCTGTTTCACAGTTTCCTTCAAGATTGCACATTTGTCAGGCTTAACATTAAAGTTATCGATATCACTGAAGTTCGCAAAGATCAACTCGGCCAGTTCTTCGATGTATTTATTTTCATGCTCACGGTTTCGTTTTTCAGTGCTTCGTTTAGGGCTGCGGAGAGGAAAAAAAACACACTTTGAGGCAACGGCATGGGAAACACAGGTGGGTAGTTGATTTTAAATCCTAATTTAACATTTGTCTTCTAGTAATTTCCTATGGAGAGAAAAATGAGATGTAAACATGTCATGTGATTACAAATGCAATCATTTCAATACCTAATTAAAGGGGTTAAATTTCATGACAAAAAAAAAAGTTCAAACTCCAAAAAACACCACTTCTTACTTCCGAGACTATATCAACTTGCATGCAAACGGTCCTACTTTTAAAAACGCACCACAATTAAGCATTGAGAATTCATACTGTTGTTTGAAAGCTTTATAGAAGTGCTGACATTTATTGATATAACAATAGACTTCAACTTAAACATCCATCAGGACCTGTCCATTGAAAATTCTATTTTAAGAATTATTAGCTGGGCAATACGAGTGTAAGGCAAACATGAAAATGTGCAAAGACCCACGAACAACCCTGAGAAACAGACAGCCCTGCCCGGCCTGGCACACAGACACCACGTTACTCTCTAAATAAACTGCCCTTGGCTTGTTTCGCCACTCATTCTGTACTTGTGGTGCTTTTCACTCTGCGGCATCACCTGGCCAACCTCATCATCCTGCATTTCCCAAGCCTGCTTGATTCTGAGGTATATCCCACAAGTGGAGAGGAATCTTTTTAGGTTTAAACATTAAAACAAGTCAAGATATAAGATGAGTGGCTTGTTCGAAGTACTAACTATAATATAATTTCTTCTCATTGTTTTTTTTGTTAAGAAACTTTTTTTTTTCAAATCTTACAGCCTTTGGCTATTTGCTTATGGCGACAGTAATATGAGAAACTAGGTGAAAGCCTCAGATTAGCAGACTCATAGCTGGTTGGTTTTGCTCTGGATGACCACATATACTGACACGGGATCTGCAGAATGTGGTTTTCAACTCAGCCCTGACGGGCACTCGTACAGATGAGGTGCCGAGATCCTGAAGAGGAAATCATAATTAGCATGCAGAAAAACCCATATCCCTGTGCCACATATCAGAGAGCAGGGAAGTGCATCACAAATGTGATGTAACTCATGTGAAAGAAATCTTAAACCTGGTTTCCATGGACATTTCAAGTTCATTGCGTGAGATCTGTGGCTGAATGAGCCAACTAACTGAACCCCCAAAAGAAGGAACAGTGTCATTCTACCCCCTAGAAATGATTTTAAGCACAGACATGCAACGCAAATCTGTATTTTTAGTCACCAATGTAAAAAAATGCGTAAGTACGAAGAGAGATGTTTAAAGCAAAGAGAATACTGTCCTACCCACTCAAGCACTCTTCTAAAAAAGGGTATATAAAACATTCGAATTGTGATGATATTGGTCTTACAGTAATAATATAATTACTGTTATTACTAAAAATACTAAAAAATAAAATTATTATTATTATTAACATCCCGAAACAGATCAGAAATCACAGGTGCTGCTTGTGGACTTATTCCAAAATCTACCTTCAGAAGCACATGAAATCCATGCTGTATATTTTGCTTGTCTTATTTTGTCTGTATCGATTAGGAGTGGAACTGCTGCTTTTCTAGTTAGAATTCCCATGTTTTTATGAACCCAATCACTGACGTTGATTTATATCTGTAAGAAAACTTACAAGCAAGACAAGGTCATTTGACCCATCCAGCCCGTCTGGTAGTTAGCAGGTAGTAACTGATCTGAGGAGGAATCATGAAGGAAGCAGGGTTTCAGCTTCCACAATATGGCTGGGCAGCTTGTTCCACACTCCACATCCAGTTGTGTAATGAAGTGCTTCCTGTTCTGTGCCTGTTCACAAGTTTCTTTAAAAGATGCATTTGCAGTGGCCCTCATGCCCTGCCTGCCTCAGTCCAAATTAGACCACTACTATGTGCATCAGCTGACTAAAGTGAATATTTCACTAAAGTGAAGATAGCAGCCATATCACCCTGCAACTCACAACTGACATCCCACTGAAGCTTAGCGGGTGTGACCCTGGTCAATACCTGGATGGGAGACCTCCTGGGAAAGCTACGATTTCTGCTGGAAGTTGTTAGTGGGGCCAGTAGGGGGCGCTCACCTTAAGGTCTGTGTGGGTCCTAATGCCCCAGTATAAAGACGGGGACACTATACTTTAAAAAAAAAAGGGCGCCGTCCTTTGGATGAGACATAAAACCAAGGTCCTGACTCTCTGTGGTCATTAAAAATCCCAGGGCATTTTTCAAAAAGAGTAGGAGTGTTACCCCAGAGTTCTGGCCAAATTTCACGGCCTCCTAATAATCCCCGTCTCTGAACTGGCTTCATCACTCTGTTCTCCTCCCCACTGAGAGCTGGTATGTGGGGAGTACTGGTGCATCATCCAGGAGGGGCTGCACACTGGTGGTGGTGGAGGGGATTCCCCATTACCTGTAAAGTACTTTGAGAGGAGTATCCAGAAAAGCTCTATATAAGTGGAAGGGATGACTGTGATTATTATTATATAACTTCAAGACCAGCACCACATAACACTTTTTCCCCAAGTTAATAATTTAAAGACACTTAACTTCTCCACAGTACTACTGAAAGTTATTATCAGTATGGGGGAAAAATACTTTAAACATTGTCACAGTGAATGTAACAGTGGTTTATGTGTTCTGAGAAATAATATTACTATTGCTTTTCCATAGTTCCAGTTTGACAGACTCTGTGCCTTAGAGCTCAGTTCTCCAATTATGAATTGACAGTTATACTCTTTTGGCGGGTGTGCTCAAACAATACTCAGATATGCCACTCGTAGATTTAGTAATGTCATCAGCTTCCTTCATGGCTAAATTTTAAATTTGGTGTGACGACCTATTCAAATTTAACACATAGGCCTTATTTAAGATGGCCTCTTTTCAAAAGAGATTAAGAGCCTTTGATATTTTTAATGTGTTAATACCATTTCAGCCAGCAACAAAGCTATAACATGTCCCCTATTTAGTAACTATCAATTAAAAGAAACACGTAAAATAACAGCTTTAGTTTTTGATAATGGTATCAAGTCGCAGTTAACCAAAAATAATGCTGGGCATCATTTCTCAACTAGTAATTAACTATGAGACAATTTTTCAAAGTAATGAGCAATTTTTAAGAGATGCGCCCAACACAGCTCAGAGCGTAGGTAATGTTATGGTTGGAGATGAAAGCCATTTATTACTATGTCATTATGACTGCCTTGCTGTACCATATCAAAACAAAACAAAAGGTACCAGAGACTAAAATGTTTAGCTTCCTAGGAGCTGATCAGTAGATTTCATCTTGAAAGTAGTATGCACTGAAGCAAAAACAATTTGTTTGATCTGGCACTTCCTTCCTGTACTCTCGGAGTAACCCTTTGTCATATTATCACTGTCTCCAAAAGATTCTGGTCTGCGCATGGGGTGTAGCATGCCAGAATGTGCTCATCACCATGCGGAGTGCTGTATTAAGTGATGACTCGGAATCAAGCAGAAATCTAAAAGGATGTTTCCTTGCCTTGAGGTCTGACGTGAGGATGTGGTAACAGATCAGTTTGGATCCGTTTGAGGGTTGCCAGGTACAAACCGCCCAGCCGTGCTGCTGAAGCCGACACACTGGCTGGATGAGATCCCTGGACCATTTAGCTACACAAACCAAACGTGCTTGATGGGCCGAATGGCCTCCTATTGTTTGTATCTTCTCGGTTTGTAAGGCAGAGACTCATAAGATGGTGTCACACTACACGACTCGACACGTCAAATTTAACGACTGCAGTTGTTGAATCTCGCTGCCTTTTCTGTCCTAGAGGGTGTCAAATTACACGACTAGGAATCGCAGGAGGTGACTAATTAGATGATTCCCTCACGCCTTTTCATCACGGTTCCAAATCTCGTATTGCGCCGCGAAAGTACCGCAAGGTCGCCTCATTTTGGCAGCCAATCAACGTGGAGCACAAGAGGAGCACCGCACGGCAGTAAACAACATGGAGAACAAGCACGTAAACATCTTGAAAAACGTAACACAGGCATTGTTTCCCCCACAAATAAACATCTTCAAAAATATAATTCTTCTTTATTAATACAGAACACATTTACAAAAATACAATTTAAAATATAAAACACCTTTAAAACAAATATTGTAAACAAATTAGTATTGCGCTATAAAGTGTAATCTAATGGGCACACTGTCTCACAAGTACACATCTGGCTCACTGCCCACCCCTACGACTTGCCACTCACTCCGAGAAAAATCCAACCTGTTTGATATTATCATAGCGAGTCGCAGAGAGTCGTAGGGGCTGTTAAGAGCGCTATGACTGAGTCGCAGGGGGTGTCACACTGCACAACTGACATTAACGGGCGCGCGCTGCGACTCCCTACAACTCGCTGTGATTTCCTTACGATTATGTAAATGAAGGCTACGACTGAAAATCCTCGGAAAAGTCGGGCAGTGTGACTGACGCCTGACATTACCTGGGTCCCAGGAGATCAGATGGACACTCCTTCCGTTTCCTGGACTCTGCCCTTGCAGGGTCAGAGGTATTGTCACCCACCCCACTCATCTTCAGCGCATATCAGCAACTGTGGAGAGATGGAGACGAGACACAGGTTAAGAAAGATTTCTCTCCCTAGACCAGTATAAACCAACACCCGCACATGCAATAACCAAAACGTATTTGTTTTCTTCCTTTATTAAGTGAGGAATTAGCCTCACAGGTTCCCCGTACCTTCCTGTACAGCAGACAAAAGTTCCATGTTAAAAATTCTGGTTTGCAGGACTGAAGCATGAAAGCATAATTAAGAGACACATTTCTGTTTCTTACAGATCTGTGGCCTGTCAGCGACGTTCAAAACACCCTGGGATTTTTAATGACCACAGAGAGTCAGGACCTCGGTTTTATGTCTCATGAACCTCCCAAAGACTGAAGCATGTATAGCTGTCCGACAGTAACCTTAATGGACAAAAAGGGCAGAGCATATAATTCTGTCAGCGTTTCTGCCCTGAGATAATGATACGGAATCACTTCAAATCTCTCTCCCACTACAGAACATTTAAGGACAACCAGGGACAATAAAGTAAAAAATTTCAATTACCAAGATAAGTTACAAAGCATATTACTTGTCCACCTACAAGATAAGGATTTTGAAAAACACTTCGATAAACATTGCTCTTCCTACAAAAACCGAAGGGATGTGCACCAAAGCACTACAAAAAATCTTACAACTTCCGGATGTGCTTGCTTCGATTTGCATTTCTATTTTTCTTTCTCTTGAGTTTTGTTCCTTAATCATCAGCTTAGGGCCTCCTGGAAGACTATGGATGAATCTCAATCAAACTGCCCGACAGAGCAATTCTGCCAAACAGCCAAGTTGCACTCAGATGGAGAAAACTGTGCCCTGGGTGTGTTGATGACTCGACCTTCCGGTGCATTAAATTAACAATAATCAATCAATGCAGAGGAAAGGGCCTTTAATAATTGACACCAAGGTAAAGAAGAGCCATCTGTTGGTGCTTAGACAAAGGATAATGGACTCTGAATCGCAGAGACGATCATTACAATAGAAATCTTACTGCGTCTCTTTTGTGAAGTTGCATGAAAAAAGTAACCAGCTGACATTTCAGGAATTTCAACACTAAAGTCACGCATGAAAACCCAGAAAAGCTGTCCTGTTGTCCTACCAGTTTTGAGTGCCAGTTTAAGAGTATTTACCAGCTATCAACAAAACAAACTTCTTGAATTCATTCTTTTTCATTTCTCTGATGGAGCTCCCCAGATACAAAACAGCACGAACATGTGGCGTCTCGAGTCTAGAGTCAGCCGTTAGGGTCAGAAAAAAAAAACATGCACTACGCATATCCAACAATATCTATGAAGGTCTTCAGGAGGTAACCATACAAATTAATACATCACTACTCCAACAAGTAGAAATAAACTGCAGGTGCACTTACTGCAGTATTTTTAAAGACCGCGCTTGGTTAACATCCACACCTTGCCTTAGTGATAATTGATGGTTAAGCAACATCCTCTGTTCATGCAATGTCAAACTGATATTCATCTGTATCCTCTGCTTTAGCCCTGTAGATACTGCTGCATTACGGTCTCTTCTTCCAGCCAGACCGGCTGCAACAGCATGTAGCACATCTACCAGTTACATAACTTCAGAGCAGCCTCTTTTTGCCACAGTGCTGTTTAAGGAAAGCAGACTGCTAATCTGAATGCATCATCAGTAGGGATCCCTGTTGGGTTGCAGTGGCCTACTTACACCACAGTAGCAGAGCACAGAGATCACAGCAGCAGAGAAAACTAAAAACAAAACATTAATTAAAAAATACTTGGAAAGGGGACGGACAGACAGCGGCCTACCAAGTTACAATTAATAGGTTTATTCCATGCTGAAAGGAGAAGAAAGAAAACACAATGTTTCGGCCGTGGAGCCTTCTTCACGTGTCAGAGGAGAAGGCTCCACAGCTGATACGTTGTGTTTTCTTTCTTCTCTTTTTCAGCATGGAATAAACCTTTACTTGTTCCTTTGCAGCCTACGCATGCTGACGCAGCTCCCCACCTGAACTAGATCTACCGAGTTATTTTGATTTCTCCTAAAAAACACAGCCTGTATCTTTATGTACATCAATGTATATCTGACCCTAGTCCTCCACTTGCACCTAAGTTACACAAATACAAAGGTAGGAATTTTCAATATCCAAAATAACGGACAGTGGAAAGTCATGAAAAACTAAAAATCTCATTATGCTATTATATGCTTTCGCAAACTGTAAAGAGCCAAGTCACCAAACATTTTTTCCATTGTAGCAGGTGAAACGTCTTTAGATGGTTTCCTCATATGAAAGGGGGTACACATTTAGCTCCAATACCTTACAATTATTTGTATAACACAATCGAGGCAAACTCATGTTACTCCTGTATCATGTACTTTATGCAATGAGGTTGTGTTCTAATCCAAGTGTTCAAACAAAGTTTAAAACATCAATTGCCTTTGTCTCAATTAACAAGACCATGATAAATCACATTTGCACAGATGTTGACATATTACCAATAACAGCAGGAAGAAAGCTACGTATTGCTTAGAATAAACTAGTCTAGGTCCAAACACTGTATATAGGGTGACGTAGCTTTACCATAAAAGGAAGAGCTTTGTACAAGGGCATTAGCTAAGAGTTGAAAGTAAGGCTTGTAAACAAAGACCCTGAAGAAAACTAACTGCCAACACAAGTAGCCCACAAACTGCAGATTCACACTGCAGATAATCTACTCTAATTCCTTAATATGAGAAAACAAACTCCAGCAGAGATCCCCTAAAATTGAAAAGTGCCATGCTGTATCCTAATCAAAACTTTGCCCTTCTCACAAAGGCTCAATGTCATCATGGTCTGAAACTCTCAATTTCCTTCAGACTTTCTTCTGTACTTGTAGAATCACTTCCACATTTCAAAATCTTATCATGCAACCTTTCCTGGATTAGTTTGTACAGTATACTAGGCTTACACAGTACTGAGTATAACTGGAAAGACACCAATTTATTTAAGATGCAATCTGATCTCACTGTTCAAGAAGCCTTATTAAAAGTAATATAATAGGATTTACGTTGTGTGATCGCATTACTCTGGTTTCAATCTTTTTTTCCACTGGTGTTGCTTTGAGAGGCCGTTATTTAAGGTTTCTTAAGGGCTTTTTAAGGAGGGAGTTAAGCTACCCACCCTTTAAAAACTAAATTTAATTGACACTCCTTTGAAAGATAATGGGAGAAGAAAGAATGGGTTCTTGAGACTTCACAGAAAAATAAAATGCATGGATTAGCAGCAATAACCCAGTGGGACATAAGCAGTAAGAAACCACATAATAACCTACTAAAATAACTATATCATTCTTTCACTTAATTGCATCATTTGTCTTCCTGATAGCGCAAAAGCAGATGTACATCTACAGAATCACTCCTTTCACACACAGCTCTCATTAGATCACTGAGCACCAAGCAGGACTGCTACAGCCAGAAATTCCAGCTGTCACATACAATTACTGTTTAAGGTGGGGAGGAGAATTGTTCATTTGATAGAAACAATAGGTGCATATACACAATTAATACTGTCCATGACCTTGTCTGACTTTGTCAACCAAATATTTCTTTTTAAATCATAAAATCATCCATTATATATTACTGAAAGAATACAAAACCGGCGATTTCAATGAAATATTTAGAGATTTCATGAAATCCCTGGTTTCTACTTTATATTGTAACATATATGAGCATTACAATCAATCACAGAAAAACTGATAAGTAGCTAAACTAGTATACAAAGGAACAAGTAATAGGTTTATTCCATGCTGAAAAGAGAAGAGAGAAAACACGTCTCGGCTGTGAAGCCTTCTTTAGGCTTTATCACAGCCGAAACGTTGCGTTTTCTCTCTTCTCTTTTCAGCTTGGAATAAACCTATTACTTGTTCCTTTGCAGACTACGCATGCTGACACAGCTACCCACCTCAACTAGTATACTATATGTTGGCTCTCTGTCACATTTTCTGATGTACAACACATGCCAAAATAAAAAAAAAACTGGCTGCATGAACTTCTCAACCCAATTTCAGTGTTTCACAGCACACAGAAGATCATTTTAAATTGCGCTGTGAAGGAAGCAGCTAAATCACGAATCTGCTACACAACAGTCAACATTCATTTGAGATGAAGTGATAACTGATCTTGCATCACTCACCTCCATATAAAAGTAAACAAAATAAAACTGTTGAAACACTAGTAAAGAAATCTAAGCAACAAATATTAACCAGAGATGCAGATCAGAAGACAGAATATGGACTGAACTGGAGAGAGGCCCTGGCATTGCCCTGCTTAACAAACCTTCCAGTTTCAAAATGCTCTTCACCGACTTCAGACCATCTCCTTATTATCTCTGCATTTCCTCCAGTCCAAAAGTGTTCCGATAGGAGACCTCTCCTCAGCTTACAGGTGAAGAACCGGGTGGCGGAAGGTACCTTCTAGCTACTGACCTCTGGTTGCACACATGCCGTCAAAACCGAGGCCGATGTGTGTGAAGTCCAGTGGTGCAAGGTGGAGACGTTAGTGGTTGGAGGTGGACCTGACTGGCAGAAAATGAGTGGGCCAGTAGCCATCGTGAGTGGGAGCGGGTCCAGAGGAAGAGCGGGAGCAGTAAGAGCGAGGAAGAGCGAGGAAGAGCGGGAGCAGTAAGAGCGAGGAAGAGCGGGAGCAGTAAGAGCGAGGAAGAGCGGGAGCAGGAGCAGGAGCAGTAAGAGCGAGGAAGAGCAGGAGCAGTAAGAGCGAGGAAGAGCAGGAGCGGGTCCCGAGGAAGAGCAGGAGCAGTAAGAGCGAGGAAGAGCAGAAGCAGTAAGAGCGAGGAAGAGCAGGAGCGGGTCCCGAGGAAGAGCGGGAGCAGGAGCAGGAGCAGGAGCAGTAAGAGCGGGGGCAGGAAGAGCGAGGAAGAGCGAGGAAGAGCGAGGAAGAGCAGGAGCAGGAGCAGGAGCAGTAAGAGCGAGGAGGAGCAGGAGCAGGAGCAGTAAGAGCGAGGAAGAGCAGGAGCAGGAGCAGTAAGAGCGGGGAGCAGGAGCAGGCCCTGGGGGGGGGGGGAGCCCTCGAGTCTGCGAGCGAAGATCTCAGCGATGCGAGTTAACCTTGAGTGTGACCTCGGAGGAGTTTGTGTAAGGACCAAGGTGTACATACATACACAAACAAGAACTTACACGATACATACATGAAACTTACAACTTACAACTTGCACGACGCCAAGGGCAATGTGTCTGAAGTACAGGTCTTTAAGTCTCAGATACCACAAGAAAAGGTCTCGGAGATCCTCAGTATGAGGACTAGCTCAGACGGAGTGAGCGCAGGACATGAGACAATATGTCTCATGTCCTGCTACCCTGATGAGGGGGCATCTGTGAGCACCTCTCTTGCAGGAGGGCGTGCATAGGAGGGGAAACGTTCTGCACATTTTTCCCCAACAGGGAGTGAAAGGCATGTCAATCACTGTGCACTTGTCTGAATCACACTCTTGAAGTGATGACCAGCTGCCTGGTGTCACAAGCTTGTTACATCACAACGTTTTTAAAATCTTCAAGTCTCACTACCACAGGCTGTTCAAACATTCCTATGGGAGCACAAAAAGCTCATTTCAAAGCAGAGCCTCCATTTGGATACACCAGTATCTTTAACCATTTCAAGTTTAGTTCCGATATACTTGCATGGCACAAATACAATCTTTCAATGTTTATGAATTTTAACCTAAAGTCAAGGATGCATTGATTGGGCAGTGGGACTCCTACAAATCCAACCTCAACTTCTAAACTCTGGACTGACTGGTAAAGAGACCACGCTGCTAACACTCAGGAACTTGCCAGGTACACCTATCGACTAGATCTATCAAAACTTTGCTGATCAGATATTTTAATGGGGTGCTGATCCTTTTTCTAACAGGTGTGTTTTCACTGTCCACTTTAAATTAAACAGCACCCCTTCAACGCAAAGATGAAGTTAGGTCCATTAGTAAATTCTCTGTTCCCCTTGCATGTTACCTGGTGAAAAGAGTACACAATCCATTCATCCATGAGTCTATTCCTAGAAGTATACGGCACAAGGCCAGGTACTACACCTTACACAGCATACCAGTCCACACCACAGGGTAAACAGAAGCTCAAGCAAGTGGAACCCCTAGACTTATTTACTCATAAGTGAAAAGAGGTCACAAAAAATAAGATGACTGGGAATGCTTGGTTAAAAAATAACATATGTACGTGTATATGCAAATACCACAAATTGTTAATCAACATATCTGATGACCATTTATCTTGCAAACACTACCAATCAGGTAAAGATGCTGATAGTACAAACATGGGGTTTAATTTTAAAAATAAATTATCTCTAAGAATTTAGAATAACCTTCGCTGGCTAAATACCGCTTTTTAGGTTACAGACAGGGATATGATTTTACAATGTTAGCAGCAATATACAGGTTCCTATAAATGGTTAATATATCCCTGTTCTTCCTTGTAATTCAATGCTAATGCAATTTTCCAAGTCTAATTCCTAGCAAAGAACACCCATTTTGAAATAATTCCTGAGGAAAAAAGAAAATGGTTCACAGGTCAACTGATCCATAAATGAATTAGTGTGCTGATTGATTGGAACAACTGATGTTCACTTCAAACTGATTAGCAAGACTGTTCAGTCTTCATTAGTTCTTAGTAAGACATCAATCCTTATTGTTTCAGTAAACTCTGATGTTGAATAAAAAAGTAGCAGCTCCTAATATTTAAACTACAGGAGTTTAAATTTCGCTAAAAGCTTATTTTCCCCATTACTTCTAGAATTTGCTAAAAAAAATCTATCAATTAAGGGAAAATGATTTCAGAATGAGAACGAATTCCGAGAACATTTTCCCCCAAGAACA
The DNA here is from genome assembly GCF_055471065.1 of Atractosteus spatula. Classification (NCBI taxonomy): domain Eukaryota; kingdom Metazoa; phylum Chordata; class Actinopteri; order Semionotiformes; family Lepisosteidae; genus Atractosteus; species Atractosteus spatula. Next base: position 8,256,682 of record NC_142711.1, on the reverse strand, counting down.
TTGTGTTAAATATAAAAACAGTTACCGTTTTCCAGATTAGGTCAGAAGGTTTTACATTCTGAAAAAGAATGTTTATGGTTGTTCTCATGGACATTATTAAAAATACCACAGAACCTGCCTAACATTAATTGGAGAGATGACACCGTTAACTGCTCTGAGGTTATGAGCATAAGAAAACCTTTTTCAAAAGGGACTGCTTCCATGCATAAGTATCAATAAATTGCATATTTAATTTGCATTAAGCCTGAAAACAATAACATGCATAATCTTTCTTGGACTGCTGTACCATCCAGGTTGTGCTCTGGGTTGTTGTGACACTGACCACTAATAAACGGCTTCCTGACTCTACATAGATAGATGATCATTCTCTTTGCATCCACCTTGAACTCAACGGTAATATTTTTTTCCCAGAATGGATCTGCCTTGGCCCCAAGGGCTAAAAATTAATTGTCAGCATTGCAAACATACCTGTAGTGAAACACATCAGCTCCAATAAACTCTGGAACTAAATGGCGTGCTATATAGGCAAGTATAAGAAGCAGACAAGATGCAAAATGTACCAAACAAGCTTTAATCTTCCATCTTAATCTTTAAGACACCAGTTTATTATGAAAAGTGAAAAAAAAATAACTTCTTCTTTTAAGGGAAGGACCCATTGTAACTAAGATTACACGAGTCTGTGGTGTATTTAGTAAAAAAGTACCCTGACTCAGCAGTTGACTTGGAAATGCTGCCAGTTATCAGCAAAGATTTATTACCTAAAAGCGAATTCTTAAGAAATTGACTTGAGACTGGATTAGGAATGATACAGCACTTCCTACCAGTATCTTTAATATAAACAAAAACATCTCAAAACACACCACTGAGTTATTAAGGAAACTCACTTCAAACAATAACAGGATCTCCTCCTCTATATCCCATTTCAGGCACCTGCTTTAGAAAGACACCAAGAATGAGCAAACCTTTTAACCCTGCCTAGGAGTGAACTGTTTTCTACTAGTCCCAGTGAAATTGTGAATACGCTGTACATAAAGTTAGTTGTACAGAGTTCCAATTACCTGTAGTTCTGTTTTCACCAAATTTAACACTAGCACCACACAACCTCTCCCCTGAATACTGACGGTCAATTTCTCTTCTGCATTAGATATATGGACATAGGAGATAGGCTTTTTTTGTTAAATGACAAAAAACGCCCCAAAAATATGCAAAACAAATATCATCAAAGAAAAACAGACGTTGAAAACCACTTTCCCCATCCTAGAAAGGACGGTCAGCAGAACTGGCGTGTGACACAGTAGCTAAAGGTGCACACTGTGGGGCCCGCGGCTACACACTACAGCCGCCGGCCTTCGTTTCCGAGCAGCGTCACGCTCCGCCCCCGGCCCCACAGTTCCACACGGCGCTGTCCTCGCGCTGACGGGACCCCAGGGTCCCGCCTCGTCCGGCAGTCATCACTGCCCCCGCTCACACAGGACAGCGGCAGCCCTTCCGCCGCCTCCCGCCAGAAACGTTTTCACCCCAGAAGGAAGAAAACGGCACTGCAGGCCGGACAGCGCCAGGGAAAGGAAGGGAGGATTCACGGGACGAGCAAGCGAGTGAATTCGAGGGCCACTCACCCGCCCCCCAAAAAGTGTAATGTTCGTCCCAGGGATAAAAGGCGAAACTAAAGAAGGCTTCCTCTGCAGTGGAAGGAGCCACGCAGTCTGGTTCCATTAGAACAGCGAGAGAGAAAGGCAGACTGTGGAGCGTCGAGTCCCAGAGGGAGACCTGAGAGGCAAATGTCACAAGGTCCCATCATCGCAGTCTCAGGCCGAGCCGCCCTTAAGGCATCAAGATCAGTCCTCCGCTGTAAGGAAGAAAATGAATTCAACCCCCCTCCCACGCACAATTCTGCCGTGTGAACAGTTGAAAAAACAGCTCCTTAAAAAACCAAATGACATCCTAATTCAGCCGAATCCATACCAACCTGTACCTGTTTTGTTTGCTTCAATGAAATACAACATTTAAAGTCATTTGAAAACACATCGTCAATTTAACAAGTTTTGAAAACACAAGTTTTACCAGTTACGGGTAGTGGTCTTCTCATATTAATAGTGACGCAGGAACACAAAGCATCACAGCAGAATGATCTACAGACTGGATAATGTATCTCTGTCTGTTTTAATTTGTGAAAACACATTTATTCCTATCTCTGAATTCTCCTTTAGATAAAATAATTCTATAATGAAAATCCACTCTTTGGAAGTGTCATGGAAGCCTCCGGAACTACGATATATAGAGGTTTCCCATTTCCCTGGGGTTTAAATGGAAGTAACACAGAAAACATTGTGTAGTAGCAGGCATCATCATCAATAAGGTCAAGAACGTAATCTGAAGACTGCAGACAAATGGCCACAGACCTCCATAAATTGGATTGGTTATAAAAGAACCCACAAAAAGCTCAATTCACCACCTTCCACTACAAGACAGGTTCACAGTAAATGTCAAGCCACAGGCAGAGGAGCAGCCCTGCCAGGAGGAGGAAACGAGAACATCTCACCACCTAGGGCTGGAAAGTCTGTGGGAGGCAACCATAAATCCAAATGCAACAGTTGGTGATCTTTAGGCTATAAAGTCTTGAATATGATCATTTGAAGCTGCCTGCATGAATGCAGTATTCATAGCTGGTTGCAAGGTTTAAGCCTCTTCTCTCTTCTGGATGACCAAAAGGCTACCTTAATTTGCCTAACTACAGCTGAAGCTAAGTCAAAGCAAGGTCAGATGAAATGAAAATGGGGCTTTTTGGACATGTGGGGGGCAAAATAAGTAAAGATCATGTTTAATAAACCAGTCATTCTCATTGTGAGATACTGTAAGGGGTCTCGTGTTTTGGGGTGGATCAACGGGCCCGGTCCTAGAACCTTTGTCAAGACGGTGAAAATCATGAAATCCAGCACAATATAGCCAGACATCTGAGTCTTTCTGCTAGAGCTTGGCCGAAAATGGACATTCCAGCATAATGCTGATCCGAACAGCACACCCAAATAAAGAAAGGAAAAGTAAACTGCACACAGAATATGTGTTTTTGGCCTGTCATCTCTGTCTCAAGATCTCAACTGGAAACCCAAGTGTCTGAAGGCCTTACAAAATACTAACCACAGCGTTATGAACAAATGCGACTCTCATGGTTTCGAGAATTTAATGATGAAGTTTATGACGAATGTGACTTTACTTATTTATTGTGGTAAGATTACTATATGGCATTTACAGTATTTTTTAAACATTATCCAAACTGTAAATCTTTGCATTATTTGACATTTATTGTTGCTGTTTCATCAGGGGCATGCAAGCCAGGGGCACAATTTGCCATTACAATTGGTGTAATCAAATTCTGGAAGTTTCTTTAATATTAGGGTCATGGAGTCAGTATCATTCAGGCAGTAAACTAACATACTGCTGTGACTCTCCCCCTGCCTCAACAGCACTGCATCTCAAGAAAACACTTCTCCAACTAATATTTAATTCACAAAATACACCTTCTAAATTCTTTATTTTAACCAGATCAGTCAGAGGAAATCCTCGGTTTCGATCACAAAGAGTGACCACAAGAGTGGAGAGTACGCATTTACAGGGTAGGGGTTTTACTAGAGAATTCCAAGCCAAGTACTGCTCTCAAAAGCAAAAGAGTGTCCCAGCTGGGATTTGAACATGCAAACCAATGGCAGGGACCCCAGAGCCTTAAACACTACTCAATGTTGCTGCTCGTAAAGGTATCAGTGGGACTGCCCTGCGCCATCCCTCAGAAACCTGCTGCACACAGTGAAACACAACACTGCTTTTAGGCTCTGCATCATCTATCACCCCCTCAGAAAAACAAAATCAGAACCATCCAGTTCAGCCAAATGCATTCACAGAACAAAAGCATCCCAGTACCGAGAGCAACTGGACTGTTGAAAATTGTCAGATCCTACCATGAACGACGTACTATTTCAAAAAGCTTCACATGGAGATACTAACAGATGTGTTCAATATTTACAATAACACAACCACAATATGAAAGAGGAAAAAAACATGAAAAACACAAAATGGAGTCAGGACTTCACATGGCTCTGTAAGCACCTTGCTCCGAATTTAACTGCAGCTCCTTACTTGAGCAGTTAAAAGCTGGAAAGACAAGGTAAAAAGGAAGTTAGCCTGAGGTCAGACTGAGGTCACGAGCGTTTAAAAGCAAAAACTCCACGTTCATTGTTTTCATGATTACGCATTCTAGTTCAAACTAGAACTAATTCAAACGTTCAACTCGCCTCACTCAGGACATTTAAAGGAATCTCTCACTGGCTCTGCTCACGCTTGTAAGAAAGATTTCAAGCCCGTCAAAAAAATAAAGTATTTTCTCACGGTATGAAAAACAAAACAACACAATAATAATATTTCAGAATATCAATGGAAAAAGAATTACAATGCAACAAAAGCAGCCAGTGGTGATGCACATGTTGCAAAGGTTGTCTAACAACACAAAGATAAGAGAAATCAATTTCTGTATATATATTTGTCTTTGTCTAATTAAATCTTTGTGTACAGAGACTGGTGTGCTTATTTGAGCTTATGAGGAAAAAAAAAACTATAAACAACAACTGGGGACTGAGTTCAAACAGAATATATCCCCAACAGCTGCAGAAGGAAATGAGATTATATTTTCAAAAAACTGACACCCACTTCTCAGTCAAAAAGAGAAGGAAAAAAAAACTCTCCTCCTCCCGTCTTCGAAGCGCTGAGGTCTTCTTCTGCGAACATCTCCTGGCCACATAACCACACCACTGGGGCTCCACTGCCACAGGCCTGGCCCCGCTCGACTGTCCCAGACGGCCGAGAGATGTTGCAGCTCGGGGATCCTGCTCATCGGCTCCTCTTACAACGACGAGAACGTAATGGCCTTAAAGTGAGAGCATCAGACGGAAACAAACGGCCGACTTCCATTTACCGAAAGCTGATCACATTCATGAATCTTTTAAACCGTCAGACACTCCAAGATGCCACTGGGATGAACGGTATAATAAACGCATTAAGCTGCAAATGGCTGTTATGGGCTACTTAGACACAAGACACACCGCGAAGATCAGCAAAAAGAAGCCATTCTGCAGAAAAAAAGAAAGCTTCCTGAAATTTGAAACCCCTAATCCCTCAGTTATGCGTATAAGCGCACAGCCTCAAATTAAATATTTAATTTGACAACATGATTAAGATGATGTGAATAAGTCTATTATTCTGGCAACTGAAACTTTAAATTAAAAATCTGTTTGGAAAGAGCAATAGTATCTTAGCCTGAATTCAAAATAGCTAAAAGTCTGCACTGACTGACCCAAGTCTGTCTCCTCTACTATTAAAACATCAGTGACTTTCCACACAAAACATACAAGTTACTGTACGACACAGAACATGGTTATTAAGAGATGCACCCAAAAATTAAAAACCACCTAACCTAATCTATTTCTATAAAATGCATTTTTCTTAGTGAATTTATGAAAAACCTTGCCTTTATTTTAAGGTGCTGATGATGGTAGTGATCCGGTAAAAATGCCACAAAGAAACAATATATTTTCTGCAAGTTCACTGTAACGCATTCAATTTAACTGAAACGGTTCTAGATTAAATTTAAACTCTAATGCCCACATCAAAAATCAAGTGGAGGAAATGTGCTATGATATCGAGGTGGCACAGCCTGTGCAACAATCCGGAAGTCCCAGTTCCAGTAATTAGGAGACAGCCAATGTGAGACAGATGTGTTTTCTGATCTACAACCCTTCACACCATCTCCCTCACATGTGACCTTTCCTTCTGTTGGGATACAGATGTGCTGATGCCATCGTTCACTGTCATGCAGAAAGGTGCTCTGCTACTCTGCAGACGCTGCTCTTCGATTCACTCTCCACCTTCCACTGAAGAGGATTTCTTACTTCAATAAGTTGCAAAGTACCCCCAGAAAATGACCTTTCTCTTCCACTATTTTAACCAAAGGGACCTAGGAAATTGAGACACTTCATTGGTCAATCTCATATATGCAAGATTAGTAAAGCTCTACAGTGAATGCAACAGTTAAATGCACCCAACATTTGATTTTAGGTGAAATGCTCTTTTTAGGGTGATGGCTTGACACTAACTCACAACCCACTAAACACTCAGTGAGGGAAATAACCCATTGCTGAACGTCTACGTGACACACCCTGATGAAGCTGCTCTGATGACCAGTATTAAAACTGACCACATACTGACAGTCATTAAAAACCCAAATCATACTGGCCCACATTAAAAATTAACCTTAACTGATCGGAATTAAAAACAATTAGAACCAATGGCAGTAGTTGATTTCTTTTATCTGTGGAAATTAACACAAAGCATAGCAACATCACAAAAGCATAGCAGCATCTTTTTTTTGATGGCAGACTTCCGAGACTTTGCTTTTAGTAAACAGTGAAGAGACTCAAAATGGTGTGGAAATGAGATTCCCCGTGGCACAACAGCATAAATGTACCTCTGACATTTTGGGGTTTCATATTAACAAATCAATATATTGTGTGTGTACCACTTTAATAATACTAATAGTTATGGAAATCTGAAGGGCATATCTTTCACTTTAAGAAGCTTGAAAAGCTGTGAATGACTGAAACTTCACACAAACCCTCAAAGCCCTTCGGCAATAAATAACAGGCAAGATTACATATTACCATTCATCCTATCAAGGTAACTGAATCATGGCTCCTTACACCCTGCAGTTGTATTAGGTAAAACCCCCTCCAATGTGGTGTCTAATCACCATGCCTCCCTCATTAAGCGTTCTAAGTGGCTTTTAAAAGGTGTACAACATGTTTAAAGCACAGCCGGTGATGTCCAAAACAAAGACTTAGTCACAATGACAATCACCCTGGAGCAGCATGCCTGTATCGCTGATAAGCTGTTTGCAAGCACACAGGGAAAGCAGCCAAGACATGGTATTCTAGTAGGAATTTCAAACTAACCTGTTAGCTCTCCAACCACAAAGGCAGTCTCCTCTCATCATTTTGTTACTTCTTCAAGGGAAACTACGGTGCCAATTTCTCAGACCGGCTACTAAATCTCAGTCACAAAATTAATTAGACGTTATTGCAAAACGTTTACAAAATTCCGAATGAAGCACAAAAGCGTGAACTTTGTGAAATTACCGTATGGACGCCTTATTGTTGCAAACATCTGTCTCACCACGGCCGAGAGCGAGACTTTGCAAGAACTGCGACGGAAACAGGCCCGTCCCGTAATGACTAATGTCATGCGATGCACGAGCAAATACGTACAGGTTGTGTGGCAGAAATGCTCCAATGTGATCTGGACGCAGAGTAGTATTTGTCGGCAAAAGCGTCCCGATGTCAAGAGCAATATTTCTATTGGATTAAAAAGAGATGTGGATTCACGAGCCTGCTTGTTCACAATATAACTGGGCCAATTCACGTCACAGGAAGATTTCTTGCCTTGTTCTGAACCCCTGTCAGTGACAGCAATATGGCGCTGTGTAAAATTGGAGGTTTTACACACTTTACATTTGTTGCGGCTTGAAATGCACTTATCAATGCCAATTCTTTCTAACCCCGTAATATAAAAATAGCACTGCGGTTCCCCTTTAAAGTTTTCTTCGAAGAACTCCTCGCCGGACTGTTTCCACAGTGCACGGCTGATACAACGGACTGAAGGAAAGCCGCACTCCCCCGCCTATACACCTCTACAAGCTGTCAGCACTGCCCGCAGTCTGCTCAACCACAAACACCCAGCCAGCAAAAAGTGCTCGTTACCGGTACAGCCTGCAGCAGCCCCCGCTCTCTCAGAAGGCAAGAAGACAGGAAGGAGGAACTCCACCTTGGACTGCAGGGTGCACTCACACAGCCCGTTTCAGAGACGCCCGATCAACCTACTCGGCACGTCTCTGGGAGGCAACAGAGGAAACGGAGTGCCTGGAGAACAGTCGCGGGGAGAACATGGAGACTCCACACAGAATCGAACTCGAGAGCCCGTGAGGAAGCGGCTCTTCCCTCACCCAACTAAATATTTGAACATTTGAAAAATATCTGAAGATTTGACTTTTATATTTGAATTTGTATAGTCGATATTATTCATTGAAATAGATTTTTTTTCAATATATTACGTATAAAATATCTTTGAATATTTGAAAGGGGGGGAGAAAATGATTTTGTTAAAGTGCGCAGAATTTAGGACTGACGTTTCATCATGTTGTTCGTTTTGTGGGGGGGCCCATTCACCACCAGCTACCCCATCTATACCACCGCCTGGGGGCCCAGGGAGCCCCAGACTTAACTAGTGCTCTAAGCACATACTCTTACCTGCTGAACCCCTAAAGAGCACCCAGGGAGACTTCACTGTTACTATCCCTGGAGGGCATTAATGAGCCTCTTAGATTTGTCTATTTGCACTGTCTGTTTCTAGTATAATAAAAAGCTTTGCTTGTAGTTATTCCATACTGAACCAAGTGTGTTTTTAACAGTGGCTGCCCTTTATATTTCTGTCATATTCATGTTCACAGTAAAAATTTGCTAGGAAAAAAACTTTGGGGGGGAAACACCAGCAGCAATGGAAGGAAACGGAGTTGGGTCCTCAACTTGTGGTATAATAAAAATACCACATACAGGTAAATACACAACAGGTAACACTGTTTTCAACAGTGAGACACAAACCAAAGGATAAAAGTGGAATTCTAGGTGGAGGCGCATTAAAACACAAGAACAGAAGTCCCTGTTACTTTACACAAAGGGGTGTGGGAGTGTACCCTGGCAGCTTTCAAGACATGGCTGGGTGTGATTATTGTATAAACTCTAATTTTCAATTGTAAATGCCATTTTTTTGGCCATTTCTTCATGTCTTGATTTGGGCCCTAAATCCTGGCTGCACCTTGAATCTCAAAGTCACACAACACACAACACAAACAAAAGAGATTTCCTCTGCCGCCTCAAAGAAGCAGGTGGTGATTTTGTAAAGATGCGATAAGCGAGGTTCCCCATTTTCTCTCCCCGAACCGAAAGGGCTGCTGTCCAGATGCTCAGTTGTGGAGTATGTCTACCATTTCTCACACCCAGTTGGCACTTTTATCACGGTGCAGAGAGAAGATAAGCCTGTGGTTCTCTTTCGAGTTCCTCTGTGACTGGGTGGCTCCTGGACTAATCTGAAGCACATTTAAAAAGTGAGGTGCTTGCTTATGAAATGCATTGGTGATTAAAAGAATCAGTGATCAAACCACACCACTAACTTGCAGAGGGCCGACTGGGCACAGAACAGAGGTCATCACATGCATACATCTACAGGCAGTACCTTTTTAAACAACTGTAAACAGTTTTGTATATGACCACATGGAGCATCTATTCAATAACAAGAATACACGCGTGGAAGAATGACAAAAAAAAACAAGCAGCTCGGCACCACACTTGTTTTTCTTCATGTCCTTCAAAGGCAAACTGGAAGCATTTATCAAGATTAACGCTGAACCATCCTTTTCACATTATAATCTAATAATCTTTAATTCAGTTTAAAGCCAGGTCATGAACCATCATATACTGTTATACATACTAGTGTATATATACACTTTTTTTCTTCCAAAATGAACTGGAAATCACATCTTCGGCACAAACGTCACGGTACGCCCCACGACTGGAACAATCCACAATGACCACTCTCAACTCCAGCACTGACCCAAGTTTGTTTTCCTCCCCACAACATACAGAAACAAGTCAGCGCCTGAGCCCGCGGCGCTGCCCACAGCACAGGCAGCAGAAGGTCGCTCCCCAGTTGCTTGAGGCCCTGCTCTGGAAGGACCACCCTCAAAGTGAAAGGTCAGCTCAGGCTGCTGCAGGCCTGTCCTCGTGTCGTCAGCCGTGGTCACTCTCCTGTCCATGAACACACACGCACCCTTTTTACCTGGCAGTGGTTTCCATTAATGCCGATTTGTACTAACTTAAACACTTGGAAGGATCCAAGCATGTAAATGTTCTCATCAAACAGAAATGCAGATTGACACAGCTTTCTGGTCACGTTTTCAGCCAAAAAAAAAATGTTATCAGATTATCATCAATTACCTGATGCAAATATAACAATCTAGTCATTCTGTGGTGGTCTTAAAAGATCACTCCTTCCAAAGTGTTACAGTGTCTCTTTTTGTACTACAAGGGCCTACCTTTTTCACCAGAACCTAAAGTGAACGCAGAAACTGAGATTTCCAATCCGCTCCCTTCTCGCGCCAACACAAAGAAAAAAAAAATCTCGCCAGAGAAATTTCCATCCCGTCCGAGACGGCGCAGTCATGATGTAAACTAACGCACATGCCCGGCAAGGACATGTGCAAACAGCAGCTTATCTCCTCTGTCATCTGCTCCTAATGACAGCTGACAAACTACCAATGCAAATCCTTACAGAGCTGCTGATGAGCTAGAACCCTCCCCCCCCCCACACCCCACCACCCACCCCCCACCCCCAGCCCCAGCCCCCAGCCCCCAGCCCCCAGGAAAATCCAGCGCAGCACAGCGCTCGAAAATTCCTCTAGCTTCTGCTGCTCTACTCAGAAAAGTGGTTTCCTTTCTACTGAGATAATAGCCTGCCCTTTCATCACATGACAGAACTGACAACGGCATAGCTTCATAGCAACGGACTTGGTTGTGCATTTTTACACAAGAGAGAGAGGCGACTATTGTTTTCTGACTCTACTCCCTTTCACTTTCTATGAAACCTAAAGCTTTAGAGGAAACTCGGTTTTCTCTTCACCTCTGCTGGTACCAAACACCACGGCTTTAAACACAATACTCCAAAGTCAAATAATAATTTCTTACAGTGCCCTGGGCTGCCCGTTATCTCATTAAGACGCACATTTTAAGGTCTTTCCCTTGTCATAATAAGAACATTCCTCTTTCACCTACCTGAAGTCAAGTGCTTGTGGAAAGTGATGTCAGGACTCCCACACAAACCACATCACACACTTTCTAAGCAATGAAATTTGCTGACTATCTGGTCATGCATTTTAAGTGAAAACGAGGTGCCTAGATTAGACTATCTGCTTGCCTTGTGTCTCTGTCAAATTAGTGACTAAACGATTTTTTAGTAAATCCTGATTTCATGTGAATGAAGGAAGGCCTTACACATGGGATATACTCCTAATTAGGTATGCTAATGGTTAAAACAGGAAGTGGATTGTTTAGCAGAGAGGATGTCTCGTAATCTCATTAAACGCAGAGACTTTGGACGCTAATGGTATCACTCTTTTAAAATCGAAGCAGCCATTTTCCTCTACTGAAGTACAGCCTTTCAGAAGTTTCCAGAAAAATGATTTGATGTAGTACATCATAACCAAAAGATGTCAGACAAAACTATTTTGTCCATCTGCAACAAAATACGGTTTTCTGACAACATTTAACCGCCAGTCATGGATCCCCAGTATAACTTGGAAGCTAAAATGACACACTAAAAAAAAAGGTGACACTATCACCGCAATGCATGATTTCAACAGCTGACGTGTTGGAAGAGAGGTTAAGGCCCAGCAATTATTACACAACAGGCATGCAGCCTTCTGTCAGCACTGCTGATAGAAAAGGGTAACAATTTGGTTCAGCAGGTTTTGATCGGCTCACCTTGGCTTTAGTCCAAACACGCCCCTAGGGCATTTCTGCAGCAGTAGAATAACTGGTAATCTTTAGTCATCATCCACTTCTCTCTGTTAAGGAAAGACACCTGTTGTTAGACAAAATCTGCATTTACAACTTAATGATTTGCCTGCTGAAAATCAAACACGAGGAATAGACCCCCCCCCGGTGTGCTATACAGTTCTTGGTTTATTCGGTAAATGCTGTTAATAAAATAATATTTAATAGCTTAATGATTTAGTAAAAGATTGTTTTAGACAGACAGGCAAATCCAAAGCTGGCTACAAAAAATGAAACTAACACTGGGCAGAGTTCTCTATTCCTGCTCCTGGAGTTTTTGTGTGCCTCCCAGGTTTTTTTCTTTTGTATCAAATCGGCTCTTCGGCAAAATTACAAGATTAACGAAACTTGTTTGAGTTTTATCCTTCTCCGTTTGAGAAATGGTCTTGTGGTGCGAAATGTTACAACAGAACTGTTTTCAAACTGGCTTACATGTGCGCTTTCCCACAGCTTTCAAAACAACGCCTAAGTGGTTAGTAATTAAGCTTGTGGTACGTCCTCATCTAGGAGCGACTCTGTCAAATTCTCACATTATAAAAGGTAAATAAAAGGTTCCAATAGCTCTACAAGCTCCAAAATGTCAAGAGGTAACAGTAAAGCTGAACTGATACAAGTATTGCGACCCAGCAAGGGAAAGTCCACCATTTAATTACAATTTATTTTCGACATGACAAACTAACTTAATGCACAGGATAACTGCAACAACAAACAGCATCACAAGGAACAAAACCAAAGAGCAAAATCTTTTTATGAATGGCCTAAATGCTGCGAATCTAAATTCAGCTGTATATTCACTGAAAGCTTACAGTAAAAAAAAATCTACACTATACAGGAATTATAAACATAGACTCCCCCAAACACAAGAAAAACACATCATTCTTTATTAATTCTTTATTTTCATAAAGAATAAAGTCGTGTTGACTATTAAATTCTGACAAAAATAACCAACTTAATAAACTTAAGAATTTCACATTTTTAAAAAATCTAACTTGCGGCACTTTCCCGGTCTCCAAATTACAGTTCCTGCCAAGACACGTCCTAGGCTGTTTTACATGACTGTTGAGCAATGTCTGTCTCCATTTCCTGTGATACAGCAACAGAGAGAGGACGAGGTTTACAAAACAGAACAGTGTCCAGGCTTGGACCTTGATGGTGAAGAAGCAATATCCTTCACAATACAGACTAGGGCTGACCAATTCCACAAGAGGGATTTCTTAGGAATCCAGAATGTTTGAAAACAAAATCTAAGCATGTAAAAAAATGGATCTAGAGTTAAAACATGGCTACTGGCAAAGCTGTACAGCATTAACTGCGGGGTTTTAAAACTTTGAAAGTGGTTTACAACATCTCTTATTATACTAAGTCCTGCTACTTTATCCTTGTTGCTCATATGAAATCAGAAGCCAAATGTTCAAAAGTACTATGAAGCAAAGCTTAAAAAGAATACTGCAGTGAACATCAAGATCTCCCAACACAGAACATTTCTGAATATTATCAGAAACAGTACTTTAACTGCAAGGAAAAGGACTTACCATCATTAAGAAAAAATAACGCGTCTGTGAAGAGTACCTGGAAGGGCTCAGTGGGAGCATTTCTAGATAATTAAATGCCAAGTGTTATCACATCTTTGAGAAGAGCACGTCAGCAACTGTACTTCACTCATACTGACGGCAGGATCTTCCCCAATCACAGGTCGCAAAGATATCCGTCTCTCAACGAGCAGACGTTTCTACCACTGCTGGACAGAACCGAACACAAAGACAGGCAATCCAGAGCATTCGGCAAATTCCGAGGAAAGATTTCAAAGCAGGATCTTACCACTGCACTACACAGATTTAACGAAAACCCTGATATTTGAGATATGAAAGTACTTGCCCTTCGGGATGATGGAAAAATGAACGGTAAACTTGATCACATCCCGACAGTACTGTACCAAAGACCATGTACTGAATTAAAAGACCAGTTCCGCTCTTCATATAAGTTCACCCACTAGCAGGAATTGAAGAAACAGCACACTTCATTTTCCATGCTATCCAATGTACTCATCCATGTACTGCTACTCTGACTACAGCAAGCTCTAGTGAGCACAGTCTATGTTTTAATGTCCCATGTCACTGTTTCAAACTACACCCAAAGAGGGATCTTGTTTGTTTAAAGTTGCTAAAGACAGCACTGCTAATCCCATCAGCAAAAACAGAAGCAAGATAAGCACAAGACAGACAGAAGTCAAAAACTAAAAACCTTCTCTGAGCAGCTCCTACAGACACAAAGCAAGTCTTACTGTTTAACCAGCGAAGTGCTGACATATTACATTGTGAAGTAAGATTCACTCAGTTAACATTTAATCTCTCAACATTTATCGTACCATGAAGACACAGGGCCAATACTCCCTTGCTACAAAGAAAATACAGCATCCTTTTAAGCAGTTCACCCACATATGTCTCAGAGCAAGGGTTTCAAATGCATCTCAGTGTGGACTCCCAGTTTAAAAAAAGAGATTAAAAACCACTCATTATGGAATATTAAAAAGCTTAAAACCCTGTTGAAGAGCATAGCGTCTCCAAAAAAATCTCTACCCAACTGCTTATTTAAACGTAACTATTTAGGCTGCTCTTGTTGTCAATAAATCAATTGAATGTTCACCATTCACAAAAGCCTTTAATATTTTACTAAGCTCGGGGCATAGGACAATTAGAATTGTAGAATTCTAATCGGGTCGTTTTTTGAAGATTCTGTGAAAAATAAGATATGATGGTAACAACCCTTGAACATCTTCTTTTAAAGTTAATGCAAAACAAAAATCCAGATTCTTTTAATACTCTTGTATTATCTATAAATGATAAAACAGCATCAGAGATTAAAGTGATATCTATATATTTACTTCAAAGGTAACCTTTCTGGAGTTTCTGAAAGGCATTGCAGTAAATAAAAGACCTTTTATACCCCACATAAAGCATGGACAGAGTTCAGCATGTTTAAAGATACAAACAGAACAATATTACAAGTATCAGATATTTTGAAGGTCAAGGTGTTCTATGCAAATACTTATCTTGAACAAAAATAAGATTGATTTTGACTCAAATACAATAACCTTCTTAATTGTTCTCATTTAATAATGCAGAAAAAAAATAAATCAAAGGCACCTCTACCCCATCATATAGTGGATGATATTTTGTAATATTGACTCGTTCCTGAGCTAGCCTGGCTGTTTCATCTATTGAAACAGCAAGCACTAACTTGCTCAGTCAATGATACATGATGATTTATTCAGAAAGTGCTTTCTCACATAACACCGAGATGGGTAGCTCCGTCACATGCAAATATAACATTTAAAACTGAAATTCGTATTTAAGCCTCTTTTAACAGGAGAAAAATAATTATCCTTTTTCATAACGTGTATGGCATGCAATATACAGTGCTGAAAAAGGTTTGTGAACTTCCAATATAATCATGGAAATTATCATTTATTGCCATAATAATATTGTTCAATCAAAAAAACAGGCCTTTCCTAAATAACCAAAAGGGTTTATATTTTTACCAGTTCAACATGTGCTAAAATGCAATGGAATATGAATTAGAAAATAATTCAGAATCAGTGTAAATGAACCCCTAGTTCACTTCGCACAATTAAGCGGGTAATTAAACAAGGATCAAGTCTGAGCAGCCCTATCCTACATCATGGTCAGAAGGTTTGTGAGTGTGGTTCTACAGTAAATGAAAACCTTTCACAATCAAAAGGGAATTCAGAGGAGCTCAAACCCAGTGGAAGGCCACAAAACCATATATAAACATTTGGAACTCCATCCATTCAGTCAGTCTCCAAATGGAAAAGATTTAGCACAGCGGCGACTCTACCCAGAACCGGTCTCCCTGCCGGGATCTCTCCAAGAGCAACTGGTCCATCATCCAGGAAGTCACAAAGAACTCCAGGGCAACAACTATCAAAGAACCAGCAGATCTCTTGTGCTGCAACGAATGTCTCTCATGTTCATGCCTCACCCATCAGGAGAAGACTGAGCCGGAATGGTTTTTCATGGCGAGATGGCCAGGAAGAAACCACTGCTTCTTATAATAATTAATAATTGCTTACACTTATATAGCCCTTTTCTGGACACTCCACTCAAAGTGCTTTACAGGTAATGGGGACTCCCCTCCACCACCACCAATGTGCAGCCCCACCTGGATGATGCGACGGCAGCCATAGTGCACCAGAACGCTAACCACACACCAGCTCTCAGTGGGGAAGAGAACAGAGTGATGAAGCCAGTTCAGAGATGGAGATTATTAGGAGGCCATGATTGGTAAGGGCCAATGGGAATTTGACGCCGGGGTTACACCCTACTTTTTCTTTTCTACTCTTTTCATCTTCTTGCCATCATTGATGAAATCATGGATTCAGTGTTGCATCAGCAGATTCTGAATTCCATTCAACAGCAGGAGCTGAGCCGAAAGTGGGTCATGCAGCAAGAAAACAGTCCAAAACGTACGAGTAGCTCTACAGCAGGACGGCTGAAGAAGAAATAATATTCTCCTTTGGCTGGCCAATTCAAAGCTGTGATCCAAACCGCGGTGAAAGGTTATGCCAGGATCAGAAGCGATTCAAGCAAAGAAACCCCCCAAATGTCACCGGAATGAAGCGGTTCTTGAAGTAAGATTGGGACAATATTCTTAAAAGCCAATGAAACAGACGAATAAACAGTTACAGAAAATCTCTGGAGGTACCACCAGTCAGTGAATCAAAGGCATCATATAAAGTACTTATTTACAAAAGAATATTTACTGTTGAAGGAACAAGTAATAGGTTTATTCCATCCTGAAAAGAGAAGAAAGAAAACACAACATTTCGGCCGTGGAGCCTTCTTCAGGTGGGAGCTAATCTGTTACTTACTCTGTTAATCTGTTAGCTTTACCGTTGAATATCATCAGATAACCCAGATATAATTATCGTCTTTGCATTTTAAGTTTAATGAGGGTTATCTTCATCTTTTATTAAGGACTTTCACAGAAAACCCAATTACATCTTATACTACATCTAAAACACACAAGAATATGAACCAACCTATGGGGTTCACAAACTTTTTATGCTCCTGGAGCTAATGTATGAGATTAATAGTGAGTAATCAGTATTTGGCGTAATCACTGCCAAGTTACATGCAGGACAAGCAATGTCACTGTGCCCAGTGCAACCCAGTTCCTTATTTCTGGCTGTTTTTAAGTTATGTACATTTTGAGAACTAACATCAGCCATGGCTTGAATCACACAAAGAACAAAGGTTTCTGTCTGCTTTCTGAAAGCTCAGGAGCACACCTTGCATTGTAAAGTGTCATTTTCTTAATTTAGTTCACATAGCTTTACTGGTCATTTTGTGACAACGCCTTGTATTCAATGTGAAGACCTGGACTTGATGTTCCCTTACCATGCGCTACATTCACTACCCTGGTACCGGAATTGTTACACCTTTCAGAACAGCTGTTTCTACACGGGGTGCTCATGTTACTGCGATTCATTTTCATAAGGTTTTAAGTTAATACTTAATTATATATAAAAAAGCCACGTTACATCAACTGTGTGACATCTACATAATTTAATACAATTTTAATGGTTGTCTTTCAGTGGGTGTGAAGCAAAAGTCATATAGAAGCTCATTAAAAAAAACTGTACAGCTAAAACTATGGTGCAGAAGATATACTTGTAGGTTAACTGACTTCTGGGAAAACTGGCCCCAGAGTGAGTGCATCTGTCTGTTGTGTGTCCCGTAATGAACTAGCTTCCCATCCAGGGTGTACCCTGCCTTTGACCCATTGTAATAGGCTAAGGCTTCTCCTGTGACCCTGTATTGGATAAAGTGCTTGGAAAATGTATGGGAGTTAACACTTGATGGAGCTGGCATTACGACAAAAGCTGAGACTGACCAACTAATCAAAAGGGGGTGCTGCCTTGGCAGAACAGTAGCAACCACACTACTCGACAAAGTCTTATACTCTGAATATCTGTTAAGCACTGCACTATTTACAGACTAAAGGATAGCAGTCAAAATGTGTATTTCTTTAAACATAGTGTATTTGTATTTACACAACTGTATGTCTGATCATGAGATTAATATGAATGATAAGAACAATACAAAATGTTAAATCTCTGGGTAACGCTATGCATATATTTGATATATCTGAGAACAAAATAGAACAAAAAAATGCTTTGTGGTCAACCCAGTAATTGCAAGGGGTCAAAGGTCAGTCAGTACCAGGTTGCCCATCTCTTTGAAGCTACCACTGAGCTCCTCAAACTCAAAAAATGTTTGAACAGTTGATAATTTGACATTCTCCTTTCAAAGTTCCAGAAGGCATCTTAGGATTTAGGAATGTACTGACACACAGCATATATACATCTAAAGCTCTAAAATAAAACTTCCACCTAACCTTCTGCTGCTTATCAGGAAGCCTTCATTTAAGAACATAATGGTCCTCATCGCCTAGATTCAAGAGCAACAGAACTAAATCATCTTTTATTCCCACGGCTATTAACCTGCTCAGTTTGGACAACTGACTGTATATTTTACTTCTCTTATAAATATTTTCTTTCTCATGCGTGTCTCTTATTTGCAAATGGGTTCATGCTGTGTGAAATGTATTGTGTAATGTGTTATGTATTTTACCCGCCTGCAAAGCACATTTTCCAATCTGGAACAGTAAAGGAAGTAACAAGAGATGACTGTCAGGCTCTTTTTTGTGTGTTTGGCTGTTAGTATCTAATTGACAGGGGGATCACACCCTGTCATTTCTTGAAAGAGGCAGAACATGGGTTTCAGGAGCACAGTTGGGTAGCTTACTCCACACTCCCACAACCCAGTGTAAAGATGTGAATACTGTCCCGACTGAAGGATCTTATCCAGCCGTTTGCTGAAAGAAAGGCTTCAACAGCGTGGCTGGGTAGCACCCCTGCCTCCTCTCCTGGTGTTCAAATTTGCATTAAAGGAACATGGGTCTCGGACTAGATCTTACAAAGGCGGTAAACGAGATACATTCTCATTCACTATGCTACAGGGGAAATGCAGTAAAAACAAGAGATTTCAACATGTTTGAGCAGAACAGCGCATCCATGCTGCAGTGCAGTGTTAGCGCTCCAAACAGGGCTCCTGTCATGTACATGCTAATGAAGGGGCTTAGAAGCTTCTTTTTTGTCAACAGCTGCAAAAGAGTGGGGCTACAAAAGCAGCTGATTCACTGTTGACCTGAAATTCCTCACTTAAAGGCACAGTCAGGGAGGCCTCTTTCCTGCTGCATGTAGCAAGCCTGGAGCTCTATGCAATTCACATACATAGTACTGTAGATTAACAATGACTCTGTTTTCTCAAATGTCTATTTTTTAAAATTCTTTCTTTTACATCTAACAGAAAATTTCATAGAAACAGCAATATTTACACAAAACAGAAGTGGTGACAGATGAAGGCAAGGTGATCACTGGACTTAATACTTATGAATATGAACAGTTCCTTTGAAAAGTAATGAAGGAATGCAATTAAAAGTTACCGACACGGTTTTACAGTATTTGAATATTTGCCAATTGATAGCTCTTAATGACGTTATAACTAAAGATGTAGCTTTAATGTAACTGTCTGAGGAACTTAAACAGTTTTTTAAAATTTTTTAAACAATCTGTTCCATGTACATTGCATCAGCACAGCTTTTATCATATTAAATGGGAAAAATAAATTAATGCAAAAATAATTACAAGGATGTGACTTATCTGTGCCACATTAGATATTAAAGAAAGACCACAGTTGTTTCTCAAGATGCATCATAATAACAACAGCATGTGGTGTTAATTCTACAGTATGTGACATTCACTATCACAGTGGTCCACTGTAATTGGCCACATTGTCTGCTATCCATTTTAGTCAAACATGTACTGATGAGCTGTTAGAGAGTACTTCTGTGAGTGCTACTACTACCTGACAATGAGACATTTATAACACAGAATGAACACAAGTCAAGGTTTGAATTATAGAAAATGAAAAGCACGATCCCCACTTGCAAGTGTCCTTTGTACTGCTTGTTCACAAGGTTTCAGCAAAATATGGATAAATCCCATCTGCACACACCCTTTAAAAAGGTGCATAAGATTAAATTTAGCTCGGCTGCGCAAAGTAAAAATTCAGTAATTGAGCAATGCAAGATACAGGGATATACTATACAGGGAGATAAGAAGATCAATATATTACTTAGCTACTAAACCCAAATATCTGATTGGCCTCTTCTGGTTTGCAGCCTTTCTGCTGTGTTACAATTGTGCAATGCACTAGTATTTAATTATTGATTGCAGCATCTTGTAGGCTGACGTCATCTAAATTCACAAACTAAGCAAGACTGGGCTGGGTGTGGTCCGTACTGGGTTAGGACACCTCCAGGGAAAGCAAGGCTGTGCTCTAAGTACCATAAGTTCCAAAACCAGTATGGTGAAGCAAAGGTGCTTCGGTTTTAAAGATCCCATGGCTCTCTTCATGGACAGAAAGGATGAAAAAGCATACTATATGCAGAGCAGCATGGTGGGGGAGTGGTTGGCATGACACCCTTGCAGTGCTGGAGCCCTGGCTGCAGTCCCTGAGGTGCTATCTGCATGTTCTCCCCACGTTTGCATGGGTTTCCTCTGGGTGCTCCGATTTCCTCCAGCAGCCCAAAGACATACCCTGGTGTGAGTGTGTGCACCCTGCGATGGACAGGTGTCCTTTCCAGGATGTTTCCTGTCTCACGCCCACTGCTTGCTGGGATAGGCTCCGGCCCCCTCCATGTACTGGATAAAGAGGTTACAGAACGAACAGAAGGATGGAGACTGTCTTCACTTCTAGTTAAAACACATTAAGATCTCAGAGGGAGCCAACCCCTTCATTATCACAACCAGATCCATTATGCTTCACTCCTGCAGCACTCAGTTTGTGTTAGAATGTGTTTTTGAGCTTGAGCATTTCGATGCAAAAAGCCCATTTGGGGCTAACCAGACGTCTCACGTGGTGTTTTGCACTAATGAATGAGTTCATATAGACTGACACTCAACAGCACAAAAGGCGTCCAAATCTGGTTTCCTAACATCTGTGTGGGGAGTTCCTTCACAGGAGAGCTAACCTCATCCTACAAGAAAAAAAACTCTTACCCAAGAGGAACGGAAGAAAAATTCAACGGATCTGTTCAACCAGCTTAACTATTCTGAGGTACAGAAATATCCTACCACCACAACCCATGACGAGGGTCATTTGGTTAAAAAAAGCAAAAAGTAATTTAAAAAAAAGTTTTCCTGCAGCTTCCATTCATAAGGCAGTTTATTAGCGTAGTTTAGGTCTACAGCAACTGTTTTTACTCTTGGGATATTTTTCAAACATAAAATGCAGAATACCTTTTTAATTACATTCTGCAAGTAATTAGAAAGAAAAGGACCTTTCAGCTCATCCCCCCCGATCCTAGGATTAGTCTCTGAACTCTTAAAATACAGAGTCTCTTCCTTAGAAAATGCTTGTAATCACACTTAAAATCCCTTGCCTTCCTGAAGGATAATTCAGTTTAAAATTAATCCTTTAATTTGCCATAATTTAACCCCAGTAAAATGAAAAACGGAAAGAGCAAACACTCATTCTCGCTACAGCCTCTTGGAAACCATGTTCTGCGTTTCTTTGTAAAAGTCATCTTACCACCTCCAATTCTTAATATGTAAGCATACTGGGAGAACTTTTTGTCTTTACCACTTACTAAAGTAACTATGTCATAGGCTGAATAATGTCTGCAAAGTTCATTTCAAGCAACTAAGAAAACTGCAAAAAAAAGTCAGCATGCATATCTTTAAATAAACAAACACAAAAGGCTATTCCCACAGATGAAAAATTCTTCCACATCTTTGCCCTTGCTTTTATTTGCTATTAACACACACGGTGCTCAGCCTCTGCAGTTCTGGTTCTTCTGGTTTACCGTCTGCCTAGACCTTTGACTGGGTTCCTGTCCACGTTTGCAACTAACCCTGCCTTATGCAACCCATGCAAATATTTTACTTTTCGGCAATTTCGACACACGTAAACTCTAACTGCTCGGCTACTGTCGGCTTCCGAGCTACTTTGTGGTCAGTTTTAGCTTCACTCAGCATGTCAGTTTCTCAACGCATACATGTGGCCACAGGTGAGACGTGTACCATGAGCACATCCAGCCTACAGGCATTCCACAAGAGGCACCTCTCATCAAAAGGCACCTAGCCTTCTCTTATGAATAGCAAACAGGCTATGACCTCTACAGATTGAGTTTAGTGTATTCAACTAGTTGGAGGAGATCATAAAAACTCCACTTAGTACAGCTCAGAGTCCTCAAGCAACACAGATTGGTGCACTTTAACGTGGAACTGGAAGTCTATGAAAATGTATTTGGTGTCTTGGGTTTGTTCTTCCCACAGCACACAAACGGACGCTCAGATGGCAGAAAGATGGGGCTACGCCATCGTCTACCGGCTTGTGAACAGCATTAACAAGCCCACTGGGATGCCCTCAAGGCTGCCTGAGCTTGCTCCTGTTCACTTCTTACTGACAGGAGTCACAGTAAGAATGCAAGAAGTTACAAGTGAAATGAGGCCACTTGGTCCATCTAGTCTCTTTGGTAACAGCTCGTGGCCAGTTCTTAGAAATCTGGTTTTGTCCCCCAATACCAAAGATACTCTTCAGCTTCCAATTTGCATTTTCTTGCAAAAAATTTTGAACCGGCAAGGCAGCTCAATTGCACTTCACCATGCATCTAATGAGCTTTTTGAGCCTTTTCAGCAGAAACAGAGCAACAATACTGAAAAGGTTGTTGTTAGGGAAGTTAATGATTTACTTATGGCTTCTGACTCTGAGTCACTTAATAATCTTCTTCTGGATAAGTACAGCTTTTTATACTCTCAATTAATATTGATTGAAAAGTGTGAGGTGGCTACTGGTACTTAGTAAACTTTGCCTGTACTAATGTTGCTTATGCCTGTTATGCTTCTTACCTCTTTTCAAACTCTGCTTGACACCTTTAGTATTTAGCATTTAAATGCTGCGAATCATTCGTCATGGACTTGTTTCACTGCTATGAAAACGTTGCTCATATTTACCCTTAGACCAGATATCACTGATGCAGCTTCAGGAGTCTGTCTGAAAAAAAAAAGTGGATGCCAGAGAACTTTAGCTAAACTGTTCCAAGACTGAGGTTAAACTCAAAGGCTCCCAGCTTCAGCTTGGCTAAGCCTATGACTTCAACCTTGATGCAAGTTAGATACCTTGGTGTTACATTTGACGGTCAGAAGGGTGTCCTCCCTCTGCCTATGCAACACTGCTCAGTTAGGATCCTTGCTGTACCTGATGCTGAAACTGACATGACTATTTCAACAAGGCACGGCTGTCGTAACACCATAATTCCTTGGGTGTCTGCCAAAGTACTTAAGAAGCCACAGAACCCTGAAGATACTGAAGCCAGTTACTATTCTGCTCCAGCACACAACTTGCATCGTCGTCACTGGATCCCTGTGAAATTTAGAGTGGACTTTTCTACCGGTGAAAAGTCCTGCTAGTGCACAAGGCACTGAATGGTCTAGCTCTGTTCTGTTGTATCTGTATAGCCTAAACCCTAGTCCGATATTTGCCATGTTACCGTGCCGATGATCCGAGTCCAAAGCTGTGAAACCTCGTGCCCAAATCCCTTAGAGTCTCAGCATCCATCGACACTTTTAAAACTTGCTTCAGAGACGTCTCTCTTAACTAGAACCTTTAAATGCAAAACTTAGTTTTACTCATTTTAACTGCACCAGTTTGCTGTGCTTTATTCTCTTTTTAACTTCACTTCATGCGTCACAGATGCTGCTGTGCGCTTTTGAGAGGTGCGGACGGAAGACCTTATTGCTGTTCTTGGTGTTGATTAACTGGGAACAGTTCACCCGACATCGACAGGCAGGACCCTGTTGCTGGGACCCTAGCAGGAGGGGGAGGGGGGGTGCTGGCGGTCCCGTCTTCTCCGAGGTGCTCCGCAGAGTTTCCACTGCCACAGGGTCAAAAGTTTACAGCACTTTCACCGGCTCTTGGCAAATGACACAGCGGTGCTGCTGTGAATAGCCCCTGCCCTGCTCTCACATCCTTTCTTGTCCCGCTGGGTCATATCATTATCGAACAAAAATCCATGAATTCTAAGACTTTCACTTTTTTTTTTAGGGTAATCCTCTGCTCTTGCTGTAATTGCAAACAGCATGTTTCTACATGGCAAATATTTAAAAAGGCTATTCAGAGCTTGTTAGGGAAAAAAACTATTTATAATTAAAATGTTGTGATTATGGTAATATACTTTTTCATTTAACTACGAGAGTAGTTAAACGAAGACACACTATATCAGTTTTGGTGAAGCTAATAAATGTGTGAACTCACAGATTGATGACATGACAAAACACTAATTACTATAAGGAAAAATCAAAAGCAGGAACAGCAGCCTGCAGTTATCACTAAAATCTCTTGCCAGTGTTGATCTCCGCTAAAAATCTAATACCACCAATGCAATGGAAAGGGTGCATTTGCAAAGAGCTAAAAATAGGCTTGAAGCACAGAAGAGAATGCACCTGGTTTAACAGTTGGATGTTCGAACTATCGCCAAGCTATAAATGAAACAGTTCTCAGGCTCTGAAGCCGAGAACATCATAAATCTGCTCATTTTGATGAGACGGTTTGCTGGAAAGGTTAAAAGACAGCACGCTAGTTACATAAACAGTAATGATACACTACAGTACATGCTTCTTAGTCACTTTTCTTATCTACGTATGCACTAGCTGGGAAGATTACAGGGGGTGCCTGGATCATCTTAAAAAAAAAGGAACCGACAAAAGATGAAAGTGATACCTAGTCAGTCTCAAAGGTAATGTAACAGAGGACATTTCTCTGACACTTTAATGTCCATTTTCATCACAAGAGACATTCAGAAAAGGGGGGGGGGGGGGATGGGGGGTGGTGAGGGGTGTTTATAACGACTGTGACATTAAACGTGCAGAACCTCTTGAATCAGACAGAAGAACAGAAGGCTTCATAAAGTAACTGTCAGCCTCCTGTCCAACAACCTTCACCCTCTGATCGACTAATGGACAAACGTGACGAGAGACAAGACAGGAGGAGATTCAGATTAAACAATGAAAGACTGCTGAAATTACAAGTCCCTGCAGCAGCGACCGCTAAGAAGGGAGGACATTCTGAAGAAAAAACATTTGCATTTACATCATTGCGAAATGCTTTCTCGCTTGATGCAGTTCTCTTGTTCAAACTGAGGAAATGTATATGAATTAACACCGTGGTGTACTCTCATGAGATTTGTTTTCCTAATATTTGCCAGGCATCCCCTTGCTTCTGACACACACATGCATTGAGACAGGCAGACCTGAAGATAGAGCGCATATTGTAACTATTTGGAGCTATAAAAATGTAGCACCAGCCAAATTGCTTTCATGTGTTCAGTCAAATCCACTTAATAACCACAGTGTGCTTGGAGGTGGGCAGGAATGTACAAAGCTGAGGCAGCGAGTCATATTAATCCTGCGTTTTCAGTATTTGTACGTCTTTAACACTCCGAGCAGGTGTTACTCCCTTCCACGAGCTTGTCACTGAGGGCTAATGTCAAAGGAAACCAAGAAGCGAATCACACAGCTGGCGGGGAGGGCTCAGATTAGACCCGAGGAGCGCTGGTTTTAACACAAAACCAACTCATTGTGACAGACTGATCCTAAAGGCAAAATACACCGGAGATTCCTTGACGTGCACATTCTTGGGAAGGAACCAGCAGATTTCTTTTTGCACCTTTGCAGCAAAGCCTTTTACTTCTGCTGCCGTTTGTTTCTGAAGCCCTGATTCAAGCAGCTTAAGGAACATGCCAAAGAGCTGAATCACGGCTCAGACCATGCAAGTCTGCATTATTCTTCTGCTGCAACACACGTGGTCACGGTGCAGCCCGGTTAACGAGCTCTGATTAATGCATGTTACCAGACAAAGAGATCTGGTGTTAACTGCACTGGATGGAGTATGGGTGCTTTCCCTATTTTCAGGCTTTTCAGTAATTATAACCTGCACGTGTGAGATACCAGGAACACAGGCGTGCGTTTCTTCCTTAACGTTCACCCACAGTCACCGGCACACTGAAAACAATCAAGATACTGTAGAGATTACAACAGTTTGGGGCTTTTCAGCTTGACAGTTACCATAAAACAACGTAAAACCATGCAACACGGCAACAAGGCTACATAAGCACATGGGAGGGAAAAAAACCCTGCCCACCTGAAATGAATTAAAACTGACAGCACATCAAGTTTGCAG
The DNA here is from genome assembly GCF_055471065.1 of Atractosteus spatula. Taxonomy (NCBI): domain Eukaryota; kingdom Metazoa; phylum Chordata; class Actinopteri; order Semionotiformes; family Lepisosteidae; genus Atractosteus; species Atractosteus spatula. The sequence goes on along the minus strand of NC_142711.1, from coordinate 8,230,659 downwards.
CGCTCAGTGTACCAACAACCTCACTGAAAGCTATGGAAAAAAAACCCCGGCGTGGCCTGTAATTCAATTAAAGCAGACGAGCAAATCCTTTGTGGAGAGAGTGGCGACGACCAGAGCAACAAGCCCTTCCCAATCCCAGCCCGGGAGTCCTGGCTCTCCCGACAGGCTGACCGAGAGGTTCGCGGCGCGGGACCAGGACAACGCAGGCAGGGCTGCGGGCGAGCGGGGCGAACCCGGGGGACACACCTTGCCGAGGTGTCGATCCGGCAGCAGACCCCCCCCACGAAGGTCACAGTCCGGTGACTCAGCCTGGCGGATCGTGACTCACCGCTGCCCACCTCCCAGCCTCCACGCCGCGCCGCCACACATGCAATTAATGCAGCCCTGACTGTGCTGTTCACTGAATGGATAATTACATTTTTCGCAATAATATACAGCCTAAACCACAGGCTGTGCGTAGAAGAGGCTGATAAACTTTCTGAAACATAAGGAAATTTTACCAGGAGTAGAAATAAGGAATCATTATCACAAATCCAAAACCGTTTCCCCAAACATATTGTCAAACCATTCGCTTACCGCAGCTAGACTACTGGAGTACTTCACAGCACGTGCCACCTGTGACATTTCAAGAGTCTTTTAGCCACAGTGACTTCCAATGTACCCGTTGATGTAGTATTTCTTACTCGAGCAATCTGAGTGAAAGACTTCACTCAAGGGCACGGGAGCAGGGCTCCACCTGGCATTTGAACTCACAACCTTCCTGCTACAGCTCCAGAGCCCCGTCCACTGCAAAGACAGCAATAATTCTCAGGCCTCTGCTGTATTATCCTCATTAAGTCTTATTTTTGGACCTTGGTACTACTGACACAAGGACTTCAAGGCCTCTACTACTTAATACTACTTTAAAAAAGCGGTTTTTACTAATCAATTGCTTGTTGAATATTATGAGTCATTTTCGAGTGGAGGAAAGCAAGTGCGGTTTTCGAGCAGTTCTGAAGACACCAACTTCACAGGAAAAAAGCATCAAGTGACTCAAAAAAAAAAAACACAAAACACTCCAGAAACATGCAAGATCAGGATAAGCGAGTGACCTTGTCAAAGGGCGTGCCATTTTTCCCCATCAAAAGAAGTGGGGTCTTTAATGACAGTTACTGCATTCTCACAAGACAGAAAGCAGACAAGCTGCTGAAGTCACCAATTTACTGCTTTAACTGCTCATTAATTCAAGGATGTCACCCAGCCATTTCTTGGAAGAAGTCAAAGTGTCAGCACTGACAAGGAACTGCACGGAAGGGCCACGATGACAAACGATTCATCAAGCCATGGGAACCTTCTATATTTATGCCACATGCTCTCTAAGCAGGATGCTGTACTCACTACAAAAGGGTGGGGCCTGTAAGACTGAAAGAACCCCTCAGCTCAAAACGAGGCATGGGGTTCTAAATGAGAAGACACTGCCGTTTGTGTGAGGTACACAGAAGCCCTAGAAGTAGAAGACAGCTGCCTTGGATTTGCCTACAGCTCTGAGCAAGGGGGTGCTGACATTATCAGACCCTTATACGACTCTTAGAAGCATCGGGGATTGCAAACCTACCAGCCATTATACAGCATTATGAAAGGGCAGCTGTTATGGCAGGTGTAAATGGAGTGCTGCATATAGTGCTGTACACTGTAGAATTACTGTTTTCCATCTTTTCACAGCCAGGCAAGGGGAGTCCCAGGAGACGCTTGGGAGTCAAACAGAGTCTCATCTAGGTAGCAACACAATATGGACATGCAGATCGAGAATGGATCTGCAGTAAAAATAACAAAACAATGAAAGATCATCTTTGGAGTTTGGGGACTATCCAAGCCTTCCTACTGAAGATCAACTGAGGCATCAGGTTTGATGAAGAATGTGCAGAAGACAGGAGTTTGTGTGGGCCCGATTATTTGATCACATTTAGTACAACTCACGTAGTGCTTAAAGCACAGCAGACAAGACATGACACTTTCTCAGACCTCCATTGTACTACAGAGAGCTGTCAAGCCATGTGACACCACACTAAACCACACTAAGTGCGACAACAACTGGAAGGAAACTGAATAGTTCTATAAGCTGACCAATGTCCCTGCTAACTGATTGTCATGACACCGATGAAGTGTCTACTCACAGATGACTTTTGTAAGAAAAAAAACTCACTTAGCTGTTCACTTTTGTAAAAAAAAAAAGTCACTCAGCAACAAGAATACCAGATAGCCAAATGAAGAGCACAGGCTACTGCAATTTATTATGGGAATGAAACCATACTTTTGCACTGACCATCTAAATTGCCCCACCTAACTGTTTTATTTCCTCTAAATAAAACAATCCCAGTCCACACAAAGATGTGGATTTCCTCCAATGCAAAAATTATCCTACAATTCGTCATCAAGAACGGCAAGCAAGGAAAACCTACAGGAGGTACAGTAACTCGGGAACCCTCACCCGATTCTCCCCTAACTGCAAACCAGGACTTGTTCTGGTCCTTCATCTGCTTACCACGCCAGTGTGTATCGGATGCGGAAAGCTACTTTTCCAGTAAAATAAGCCTTTGAATCTTTAACTAACAACTCCTGTGGCTCGTCTTGGGGTAAAAAAAGAAGAGTGCTAGGTACCCAAATTTCTCCTGACAAGGCCCCTAATGCTTCTTGCTGCAGGCTATTCATTCTTTTGACTTTCCTTCAGAAACCACAGAAATCAGCATTTGGTTTCACTTTAGTGGTGAAGTTTGGTCAGCTGCATTTCCACTTCTGATTACTTTCTCTCCCATATGGGGCTTTTCAGTTTTGGAACAGAAACTCCTTGACAAAGGAGCTTATTGAGCTGTCTTTGTGTCCGGCTCAAAAAACAATTTTACTTGAACCTGAAACTCATTTTACATTGATGTGTGAATTCACAGTAGTAAAAAGCAGGCTTTGTAAAACCTTCAAACCAGCATACTATGTTTTTGCAAACTGCAAAACCACAGCCTCTGGGGTTTTCACAGGTCCTATTACAAGATTTCATAAAATAGTCGTGTTGCTCTGAAGCATGGGTACCCAGTCTCGATCCTGGAGGGCTGGTGTACCTGCAGGTTTTTCAGGTGTCTTTAAAATACCAGCACATGAAGAGCTGGGATAAGCTGGTCAATTGATCTTATTAAGTCAATAAGCTGCTTCAGGTTATTCAGAGCTCAGCTGGACTGAAAACCTGTGAACACACTGATCCTCCAAGTCTAAGATTGAGGATCAAGGAACCTCTGCTCTGAAGCCTTTTGACATAGGCCTGATCCCCGAAGCATTTGACTTAAAAGCACCCCTGATTTTCTGAAAAGATACAATTTAGAAGGTAACAGGTTGAGCTTTGTTCCAAATGGTGTTTTGTCAGAGAGCACCATCCACTTGAAATGCACTTCAAATAACTGCTAGTGTTGTTGTAAAATTCTTTGTAGAACATTCAAACTTAAAGAAGCAAATACTGGGAACCGCCTGAAAAGGCTACAGACTTCACCACATAGGACCTTGTGCTGCTGTTAAAGAACAGGGCTCAGATTTGCAGGACTAAGCTGTACGAAATTCAGATAATTTTCCATTGCTCTGCGACGTGACAGCTAAACACCCACTTCTGCTGTTTCAGTTCTCTTTTTAACTGAATTAAGGGGAAAAAAAACTTTTCCAAAACTATATAGATCCAAATTTCTAAACAAACTTTTTTGGGTGAGAGAAGTACATGTCACGCAAGGCGTTTTTCATTTGGGTGAGTAATAGACCTACAACTCATCACCCTTCTGATTTTATCAATATTTTGACACATTAAGAATTTTTAAAGTAATAAATCATAAATACATATATCTGTAAAAGAGACACAAACGTAACTCAGTTTTAAAGGTGGCCTAATAAGCCTTTTGTATCACACTGTGATCATGAGCTATATACTATACTACTCATTTTTAGGATTTCCCTTAAAGATCAACAGTTATTAAAGTACATCTGCTTGTATTTGCATAACGTTTTTCACCCGAAGCAATTTACCCACCACTACTGCCAGGTGACTCAGGATGCACAGGAAATGCTTCACCAACTGAATGAAGGGGTAACTTTAGGGCAGTGTTTCCCTGTGGCTGTGGACCATGGTCCACTGGTGTGCTGTGGAAAGATCTCCGTGGACTTGTGTGTAAGAAGTGTAGATCAGTGGTCTAGCATAACTCTTCACTTATACTGTCCCAAATGGGAAATCTGCCTTGCAGGCAGGTAAAAGTCATAACACAATGCACAGTACATATAACACAACATGAGCCCATTAACAAATAAGCGACATACGTGTAGGATGAGAATGAAAACAATGGAGTAAAATCTACACCTAATTGTCTGAACAAAACATTACAGATACATTCACAGAAACAAGATCACACCTACATGAATTTCTAAAGTTAAAAAAGTGAAATCAAATATTTCCATTTAAATCTTAGTCATTGTTTCAATTCAAAATTTGGGACGCGTAATATAGACAGATGCACATCGCAAACAGCGCCAAGTTCAATATTGTTTTGTGCGTCCTAAAATGTTTGGGATGCAGCATGTGTGCTGAAAAGGTGTGGGAAGCTCTGCTTTAAGGAGGCCAGGCTGTACAAGCCCAGCGTGCAGTTCAGTCAGGACACCAGGGACAATAACGCTCGTCTGTACACACAGTGCCACGGGACACTTCATGACCAAGTAATCAAGACTCCAGTGAAACTTCTCTTCCGACGGCTGGCCTCCTTTCCAGCACATGTCCACGGTGACCTTTTCTCAGACAGCGGTACCACACCAACCACAGTGGGAGGTGTGAGGAAGGGGACTGACAAAAGCTACAGTTTTACCCACATTTCAGCTCAAGTCACAATCAAATGAAGTGGAACAAGTGAAGGTTTATTCCACGCTGAAAAGAGAAGAAAAGAAACAACGTTTCGGCTGCGGAGCCTTCTTCGGGTGTGAGAGAGAGGAAAATCCCTCTTTCCTCTTTTTCCACTTTCCTTTGCAGCCTACGCATGCTGACGCAGCTACCTACTTGATGAAATGAAGTGACCTACAGAAATACCAATTTGGAATAAATGCATTTAAATACTGAGCAGAGTGCCAAAATTACATTGGACTCTGAGATTTCACCACAAAACACCGGCGCCCAATTCAGCACACAACAGACACGGGTCAAACTGTGCTGTGAACTATAGATATGGTAACAGACTCTAACATACTTGGGTCAAGAATCTCTCTCCAGCATCCTTCATAGTGAAGTTGGGGAAAAACGAAAATTCTGGGAGAATTTCATTTTGTCTGCCAACAAGATCACAATATGCTGACCTGCTGCAAGACTTCAGCGGGGGCCAGAAGGACCCCTCTTTCTAAAAAGTCACAGAGTGAGTGTGGCCATGCTTACGGAGCTGAGGAAAAATGCTGAGCTCACGAGGACACAGCCTTTTCTACTGGCCTGCATGGACTATTGCCAGCAGCTATATCAGCCTGCAGCTCACACCTGCTCAGCTTCAGCGAGGTGCCAGTTGTGAGCCTGGCCAGTACCTGGATGGGAAAGCTAAGGTTGCTGCTGGAAGATGTGTTAGCAGTGTTACCAGTAGGGGGCGCTCTCCCTGCAGTCTGTTTGAGTCCTGTATGCCTCAGTATAGTGTCCTCATCACCCCATCTATGAAGTGGCTTCATGACTCTGCTCTCCTGCCCGCTGATAGCTGGTGTGTGGTGAGCATACTGGTGCACTATGGCTGCCGTCCAGATGGGGCTGCACACTGGTGGAGGTGGAGGGGAGTCCCCATTAACTATAAAGTGCTTTGAGTGAAGCAACCAAAAATGTGCTATATAAGTGTAAAGATCTTATTGCAGCATGTCAGCACCAGTTTGTGAGCGTCTTCCAAATTACATGGGAAACGGAGTTAAAAACAAGACTGGAGGAAAAAAAACATATAGTAAAATAAAATTGCCGAATTGAACGCTATTGCAGTACACACAAACCTCATAAAAGTTCTCCAGCCCAATTTAACACCAGCTGTGGTGGAAGTGGCAGATCACACATAAATGGTTTCAATTCATAAAAATCCAAAAAGGGAGGTAACAGCTCTGGCAAGTCGTTTGAAAATACAATCCTGCCGGTCTTTTTCTTCTTCCTTTAGCGTGTGTATTTGTTTCTTCTCTTGCCAGATGAGAAAGTCAAGGATTTGTTTTGACTAACCCATAATTCCAGGTGCCAAAACCACACGCGTCTCTAGAGCAGGCAGATGAAAGGGGACTGGAACCAGAAACCGCTTCTGAAAGACGTGTTCAGGTCCTAATGCCCCTCTGAAATGGTCCAGTTACTCCAAGGTTTGAAGCAAAGCTGGACCAGAGCGCTGAGAACATGCAATTCTGGGTGGCAGCCTGGAGTCAAGGGGCCTACAGCATCATGTCGGTCTGTAGCCTCCAGGTCAGAGGCTCCCAACGCTGGTCCTGGGGACACTCACACCTGAGCACCCAGTGAAATAACTGACTCAGGAATAGCCTTGATTTGTATTCTTCCATTGTTTTCAGGTCCTAAACAAACAGGGGGTTGCCTGTTAACTGTTGCATTTCTTAAGTAGCTTCAAATCTCCTCTGGCACCACAGAGCGGGAGGCCTTATTTCCCAACACATCGAGGAGGGCTCTTCACAAACCACCGCCGTGTCTACGATCTTCACACCTCAGTCTAACTTAAATCTGTATGAATCAATAAAGGACAACGGGATAATCCCAAGATTTTACAATATTCCGAATACATTATATTATGGAATAAGCATAGTCGTCTTGAATAAATCACTACTTTTAAAAACAGTTACGCCATAAATTAACTGGATGAAAAATTGATTTCTTGAAAGCCATGGTCTCATTTAAATTACAGACAGACTGAACAGTGGGGAGTCTAGTTGTTTTCTCCATGTTTAATTAAACGAGCTGGGGATGGGGAGGGTGACTGCAGACATCTGCTGTTCTTTATGAATTGTCAGTCAGCTGTGCGGGACAGTAGTACCGTAACGGCACGTCGCACTGGTCATCTGTACATCAGCTAGAGAACCGAATCAGAGCAACAAACCCACAAATGTCACGCTAAACCAGAGGTCCACACTGCAGGTGCGCCAAAATGGGCAAATGTTTAATTTTTTTTTTTAAACGGATCATTTGCAGTTACAGCGAAGAGGCTACAATAACACAAAGGAATGGACCAAGCAAGTAATCTTGGCCCATTTGGCAAGAACAGCCTCAGCAAATCAAGCTTGGACCTCACCGGACACCAGGCCTGCTGATGTCTACCAGAGAAGGAGGCTAAACCACAAACTCTGTAGATATAATCAATAGTTTGGCCCCTTTTTAAGACACCTGCAGTGAACTTTTACATCCTCCAGTTTTGAGAGACCACACTGTGGTAAAAGTGCTTTAAATGAAATTGCTTGTATTGAAATTGTTAATTGAAGACCTGCTGAAAAATTGACCTTCTGATTTCAGTCCCTGATTCACAAACGAAAGCACTACAGTTTCCCAAGATCCATTTGAAATCCACAAATCCACAGAGTAAAAGTAATTCATCTGAATAATAATGTAGAAGACTGCTAGATAAAATTATAAAGGCACTGAACAGAAAATTAGAACTAGCATATCACAATCTTGCTGTTGAGCAAAAACACAATGGAACAATGGACCTACTGTTCTAATGTAAAAGCTGGCTACCGGAACTCCTCAAAAATGCTTATTAGTGCACTACACAGTTACTGTTTGATATCTGCTGACCAAATTCCAAAACCACAAGCTCTTCGAATGAACAAAAAAAACACTTCACAGCCAAGACAGCACAGAGCCAAAAAGTAAAGTAAAATAAACAAATAGAAATGAATCTCAAGCGGAATTCTATGCTCGTGCCACATAAAGTGGTAATAAAACCTGTTAACCAGTCAATTGTATTTTGTATTTGCGATTGAGCCGTCAGTATAAATCCTTCGGTCTGTGGCAGCCAGGGAGCCAGGGCACTGCTTGGGAACTGTGTGTGCCTTGAGGAGACCCCCCCCCCCACACACACACACACACACACTCCCCCCCCCCCCACTGTAACTATGGAAACTAAACCAGTTGGATTTTATTTACAAGGCGGAGACTGACCACGGGCTATACGGCCTCCTGCATGTCCGAAAAACTTGAGAATTTGAATCTTTGGATATTTGTATATCTGATTTTTCCCCCCTAAGAACACTTGTGTTCATGTTATTTTAAATTAACTTGACACCATTGCTGACAACAATGTTAAAAGTCTTAAAATTAAATTAGTCATTATTATTAACAAGACTGGGGTTTGGTTGCATAACATAGAAAGCACAAAAAAAAACCCTCGCCTATTTACAATCCATTTATCTTGGTAACGGCCACTGCGCGTTAAAAATATGGAACATTAACCTGTCTTGAATTGGAGGATACAAATAAAGCACTGCGCTAAGAACTTAGCATTGTGACTTTTGGGGAACAACAAAAAGGCGTGGGTTGAGATGGCCTTTACCGTTTTGTTCCAGTGTTACAAACTTGTTTTTTTTATTTAAAAAAAAAAGCTTCAGTAGGACTGATGAAATAAAAGTTTGTTGTGAAGACTGTGCAATGTAAAAAAAAATGTTTAAATTTGCCTTTTATCTCCTATGTCAAAAAAGCAGAACCCAGGCTTAGTCATGACCAGCAGCCTGGGGTCTAACTTAACTTTTGGCTGATGTTCAGTTACAAAGTAATTTGTCTGCAAATATGCTGTATGAAATGTTTATCTCTCCAAGCTCAGACTTGACAGTACTGAAAGCTGCTCGTTAAGGTTACTAATACGGAATTACCACTGTAGAGTCATGTTTTTCTCTCATCTTGTCCTGCTGGGCTTTGATCTTACCTTACTGTTATGATCGTATCTTGCTGAACAGATTACAGAGGGGTGTTGGTATTACTGGAATTGTTAGGTCATGGTTTAAATCTTATCGGACGAAAAACAATCTGTGCAAACTGCATATTATTGCTACTCGGCAAAGATGGCCACTATTCACAACCTGAATAGAACGGGAACATCTCTCTGGAGTTTTACCTGGCACTAGCTCCTTATGGGTAGAGAATTTAAAATGCTGCTGCTCACCTTTGAAGGACTTAAATGGTTTGACACCGGACGACATCACTGAAGTGTTATCTCCCTGTATACCGGCACGTCACTTTTGCTCTTTGGACTCTGGCCTTCCTACATTTCACAAAATTAGGCTCTAACCCTGGAAGACTGAGCTTTCTGTGCTGTTGCTCCATAGCTGTGGAATGATCTCCCTTCCCAATCAGATCCTGCAGATCAGTCTGCATTTTTAAATACTCTTAAACAAATCACACACAAGTTTGTAGATCTGTATTGATGTACCGCATTAAAAACTAGTTACTGTCCCAAACCACCACATACAGTCATGTGAAAAAGAAAGTAAACCCTCTTTCAATTCAATGGTTTTACATATCAGGGCATAAATAATAATTGAAGGGTCCTCACCTAACTTCTATAATTAGACAGATCTAGCCTCAGATAACAGGCAACACATAACAGATTTCGCCATGTCATTATTTATTCAACAAAAAGTAAGCCAAAATCCAGAAACCATGTGGGAAAAATTAAGTACTGCATGGGAATTAAGAAGGCAATTAGCAGGCAGGTGCTGCTGATCAAATGCACTTGATTAGTTGATCATCAGCAGTTCTATAAAAGCAGAACGTTTGGCAGTTTGGTGGCCTGGAGCATTCAGGTGTGTGTTAACACCATGCCAAGGAGAAAAGACATCAGCAATGAACTCGGAGAAGCAACTGTTGCTGCTTATCAAATCTGTGGGCATCCCAGCAAATTCACCCCAAGGTCAGACCGTATAATGCCCAGAGAAATCTCAAAGAACCCAAGAGCTACACCTAGGGATCTACAGGCCTCGGTGAACATGTTAAATGTTAAAGCCCATGACAGTACGATCAGAAAAAGACTGAACAAGTATGGCTTTCATGGAAGGGTAGCCAGGAGAAAGCCCCTTCTCACCAAAAAGAACATGGCAGCACGGCTTAGGTTTGCAAAGTTGCATCTGAACAAACCACAAGATTCCTGGAACAATGTCCTTTGGACAGACGAGACCAAAGTGGAGATGTTTGGTCATCATGCACAGCGAAAACCAAACACAGGGTATCACCACAAACACCTCATACCAAGCACTGTGATGGAGGGGTGATGGTTTGGGCTTGTTTTGCAGCCACAGGACCTGGGCACCTTGCAGTCATCGAGTCGACCATGAACTCCTCTTTACACCAAAGTATTCTAGAGACAAATGTGAGGCCATCTTCCGACAGCTAAAGCTTTGGCTGAAATTGGGCCATGTAACAGGACAACGATCCCAAGCACACCAGCAAGTCTACAACTGGATGGCTGAAAAAGAAAAGAATCAAGGGGTTGGAATGGCCAAGTCAAAGTCCAGACCTCAACCCCATTGAGATGCAGTGGCAAGACCTTAAGAGAAATGTGCATAAATGAATGCCCTTAAACATCAATGAACTGAAGCAATGCTGTAAAGAAGAGTGGGCCAAAATTCCTCCAAAACGATGTGAGAAACTCATAGAGAAAATGATTACTTCAAGTTATTGCTGCTAAAGGTGGTTCTACAAGCTACTGAATCATGGTTGTGTACTTAGTTTTTCCACACGTGGCTTCTGCATGTTAGCTTATTTTTTGTTAAATAAATAACGACATAGTGGAATCTGTTATGTGTTGTTTGTCACCTCAGGTTAGATTTACCTAATTTTAGGATCTGGTAAGGACCAGATGATTTTTTGTTATGTCCTGATATTTAAAACCATAGAATTGAAAGAGGGTGTACTTTCTTTGTCACGACTGTACATGCATTTTCTAAAAGTGTTGACACTGTGACAACACTAACAATTTTCTCTGCTACTATCATGTATTGTGTCCTGTGATAACTGCTTTCACATACATTTATAGGGCTTCCTAGCTGGGGTAGGAGAAATCAATGTGCCTGGGGGCTAATTTAACTATAAAGCAATGTTCATTGAGTAGCAGTCCTAGTGACAATAATGGGAGTGATACTATAAAGCACAATAAACACCAAGTGAAAGTGCCTTTCCACATGTGAGTGAAAAAGGTGGCGACACCACTGTGAACTAAAGTGAAAAGTCATTTTTAATGCTAAGGGCAAAACGGCAGATGGGCTCAGGCTCTGAAATTCTGATTGGTTTCCTCTAACGCAAGGTCCTTTGGCTAATTCTTACATGCCATTCACAGCAACGTAGTGTTTCAACAATTCAGTGAGTGAAAACATTTGTTCAAGTCCCGAATTTCTACAACACAGCAAATATCCCTGAAGTGAGAAAGTGAATCTAAAATCCTTTCAACACTTTTCCTATTGTGTTTTTAACAGCGGCTTCTAACTACTTGTCTAGATTTCCACCATTATTTTTTTCTGGAATACTGCTCCCGTACCTTGATATGACTGCTCCAAGTTAGTTAGAGCAGCCCCTTTAACAGTCCAACGGCAAGAAAACATTTCTCGGAAAGCACTTGCACTTCTATTCCTATTTTAAACAACCCCTGCTGTTGAAGATGATTCCTAGCATAAAATCTGTGATCATTACAGTTGAAGTTTCCATTATTTTCTCAGTAGGCCTTCACTGCACTGGTATAAACTGCCAACAGTTCCTCTTTTCACCATACAATCCCCCGTACGGTGTTAAGCTGTACCAAAGGGCTGGGGACTGCACACCACTATGGTTAACAGCTCTGTGAAGACTTGGGATTGCTAAAGCTTTCTTTAACGGGTGACGGGTACGAGTCCTGTGTAAGGCAGCCTTGTGAAATCTCTATCCCTTCAGCAAAGCAAACAGCCCAGAAAGACTCCCGCGCACGTTCCAGCCCAGCGCACACGAAGCGGGAGAGCGAGAGAATCGACCGCCTGTCGGACAGGCACGCCCCAACAACCTGGTGGGTAACCAGCCCTCCCAGATCACTGCTGCTCCTCCCCTTGACTGGCACCCCAGTGCCACTGCCGCCGCCGAGCACGTGCGGGGGGGGGGGGGGGGGGGGGGGGCTCCGTCCTGCCCACCTCCCGCATCCGCGGAGGAAACGCCTCCTGCACCTCCCCGCCCACGTCTCCGGCCCTCCGGAGGGGGGGGGGGGCCTTCGGAGACACCCGGAGCGAGCAGTGCTGCTGCTCTATTCCCCGGTCGCTTGCTCCGCTTGGAAGTGGCCCATCTGAGCAATGCCTCTTGGGGAATGGGGGGGGGGGGGTCCCCGCTTCTGCTCCTCAAAGCTAGGGGGTGACCCCGAGCCAGCGATGAACCTAGCCTACACGCCCAGACTGAGGGGAGAAACCAGAGTACCCAGAGAAAACCTACACAAACACAGGAAGAACAAGCAGAACCCACACAGACACGCACCCAAGGCCGGAACACAAGCCGGGACCCCCGAGCTGTCCTGCTGCCCATCTGCAAGGCCCCAATCAGACCTGCGGATTCAGTTAAGGAAACTCAAAATTAGCTGCAGTGCACCTAATCAAACACTATTTTGCAAAAAAAAAATAAACTGGTGCATGAAGTGCAAATCACCTTCACCTGACAATCACCAATGACCAGAGATGATGAATGAGTGAATACGTGAATCACATCCAGAGCAACCTTGGAGAATAAGAAGTGACTTGAAGACTGCAGTGCCCATCAGTGTCCTGCACCGCTCTCAGCTTCCCTTCTCACAAGCACCGCATCAGAACCCTGCTGATGGTGCCCGAGACACTGTCTTGCCAAAGGATGGCTGCTGACGTCACAAATCCAAAAAAGTCACAGAACCACACACACAAATGAAAAGCAGCGGTAAAACGATAAGGATTTTTCCCTGACAGTTCTCTCTTATGGGCTACTGCAACTTTCAAAATCGTTTCATTGTAGTGAGAGGCTCTGTGGTTATGACACAGCAGTAAAGAAACTGCAGAGACGCAACAAAAGATTTGATTTGTTACGTTATAACTGATTCCAAATGAAGATGATTTAAGAGCCATATACTGTACATGCTGCATTTTAGGAACAAGCCATAAGCTCCTTCCCTTTTTAGAGGGATATTGTAATCAGAGCTGTACTGCAGCTACTATGCAATTCCAAGAACAATTTAAACTGCGGAAGAAATAAAAAGATTCACTCCGGTAAGTCATACCTGGACACACACTGAAAACTCTTGGTTAAGAAGCAACAAACATCCTTGCTAACCTGTTAGATGGCAGGCATTTTATTATCTCCAATAGCCCTGGCTATATTTTAAACCCATCTGCCCAGAGAGGACAACCCTGTAGCAACACACAGGAACCTCAGCACCGAGTACCACATCTCACCTTGGGGACCTCTTCTCTTACACACATTTGCAACAAGTCCAAAGCGATAGCTTAACACTTCCAAATTCCCTCTCCGCTCACAAGTACGGAAAGCACCAAAGCAAGCAAGCATCTGCAGGGCATTCCGATTGAAGAAGTGAGATCAAACACGGAGGGCAAAGGGCTGCAGATGAAAAACAGTCCTGCCTCGCTCAGCATTCACTCTGGCAGCCTCACTGCCATTACACCAGGTCCTTTCGGCTTTGTGTGTCACCGTGAGCACACTGCTCCACAAAAGCATTTTGAAAAATCTGTGACGACATGCAAAATTACACCAGATTGCACACCGGCTATGGCACAACGCAAAATCTCTCTGCTGTGGCTACCACACGGTTTCTGATGTAGGAATCCTAAACATGATAACAAAGTCAACTCGAACCTGGCTGTGTGCTTGGAAACATCAGTGCTTTAAACACTTGCGCCTTGCAGATACGCCCTCTAAAGGTTCAGGCATAATAGAGAAATGCTTTTATTGTTCCTCTTCACTGGAGATAAGTGGTCATTATACCCCATCTCATCAGTCACCAGAACAACAAGTCTATCAAACCAGTTTCCATAACAACAGGATCCCAAAATCAGGTTCCCTCATCTCACACACCAGAGTATGGAAAGCCTACTATAAAGCCAAGCAAGTCAACACACTGCTGATAGCATAATTAAATTATCCCCAAGTGCTGGGGATCGTGGGTGTGATTGCTTTTTAAGACTCTTCTCGGCTCCTTTCAGCATTCAAGTGGCCACACATGCTAATCTGTTATGATGTGAAGGATGCTGGATTTCTACAAATGTTTTCTTTTGGTCTGTGCTGCTGATTGGTAGCTGGGTTACACTTTCAGCCACTTCAGCCCAAAGAAATTACAACCAGTTAACCAGAATGGCCACGAAGTTCAGGGCTGAAGTTCCATTTCAGTTGAGCATTCAATCAGCAGAGTGCTATTCTACCATAAACGACAGATTGAAGTAACTCAACGTCCAAAATGCCTCTCCGGGTTAGACAGCAAATTACAATCCCGGGCTCCAAAAGGCTGGAAACTCAGATTTATGCATACGTGTGTCTCATCCGGATAAAATATATTAGCACACGAAAATCTCTCTTAGCTGGGATGCTTCTTTTAACCTGTACAAGTGTTTTCTTTATCATTTCGGGTAGAAAACATCAGAATTCAGTTGTCAGTCACTTCCAGGGCCCAAAAAAATAGTTCCCAAAAGTTTGCATTTTACTCTTTCCTGCTTTCAAAGCATCAAACTGCAATGATCTCATACCTCAGCAAATCAGGCTAATTATTAACAGCACAAACTGGGGAAAAGCCAGTTTTAAAAAAAGGGGCAACTAAAACTACACAGGTAACAGGCACACAAAACTAGCAAAGCTTTAACTCTCTTTATACATACTTTGGACACTGTTTTACAAGTTATTCAATATACCAATATATTTAGATAAAAGGGATTGCTAATTTCCCAAAGGATTGTTCTCCCCAGTCACCACAGGTAGAAACCCTAGTTGCTTGCTATATCCTTTCCTGCAAATCTGGGAGGACAGCATTAACTGATAAGAACCAGTATTCTTTAAAAATTGTACTGTGCCGTTTCCCAATACACCACACCAGCAGCAGGCACATTATAGAAGCAAACAAGTCAAACAGCAGTATTCCCACTGTGTAGCCTGCTGTAGGGACATCTCAGAAGGCCAGGATGGCTGGTCTTGATCAATATTGGGGGGAGACCTCCCAGGAAAACCAGGAGGCTGCTGGACCAGGAGGTCCTCAAATATATTTTTTTGATTTCTGATTATTTTTTGTTTCTGCAAAAACTGAAGCACATTTCGCAGAATACACTGAGATTATACAGTAAATTTATCTGAGGCAATCACTACGGCCATTTTCTAGCTCAGAAAAGATTTTCATGAGTTCTTTTAACTCAATGCACAGACTAACTAATGAAACTCCTAGAGTGCACGCCAATATTAATCACGGGGGAATATTAATAATACCCTGATTCCCATTATGAACTATAAAGTGTGACATTGAGAGATTACATAAAACTGCTCTGCTCTTGATTATAATTTCAATATCATGGTCTCGGTTTTACAAAATTCTCAAACATATTCCTTTGCATGTCAAGTTAATTATACAACACGAACCACTAATTGAAGTGTCACTACGGCTCCAGTTATAAACTAACAACGTGGCAAGGCACTTACACTTTTGTCTTTAAAAAGTCACTAGATTAAGTTTAAGCAAGCCTCATAACAGAAACGTGAATTTTAATATATTAACTGAATGTTGATTGCCGTGCAAACACAGGGGAAAAATAACTCTATGCAGAATACAAGCGAAATAACACAGCACAGCAGTGCAATTTGCATCTGAACAAGCCAAACCGTTAGACGGGAGAGAGAGATGTGTCCCAGTCACGTGGCCGAGGAAACCTCTGGAGGATTTACCACATTTAGATCATTGTCACTAAGCCACAGAAACCTGCCTCTCGGAGAGACAGGACAGGCAGGACGCTGGACTGTCGTCACTTCACACAGCTGCGGCAAATGCAAGCTCTTGTGAAACACAAGCACACAAAAGGGTAGGGCTGAGGTCCCTACCTGTCTCAACCACAGATGAAATCAATTAGCTTTTATTGGGAGCTTACAGACACTGTAAGCCACGTACTACTACTTTATTCTTGAAACACAGTCATGCAAATCAACACAGCTTGTGGAGTTCTAGTAAATGGCTAATACAGGCCTCAAAAACTAAACCTGGAGGGTACACATTTATTAGCAGATAATAAATCACAGCTTTAACAGGTAATACGTTCCTAGTTTATTGTCCTAAACGTTTCTTAGCAAGGCATTATACAGAGGTTATGCATGTTATGTTGTTAAGAGCTAGTGTCATTAAAAACAAGGCTTATAAGTGACTTAGAATTTTAGGTAACTATTTTAACACAAAATATCACCTTATGCAAAGCAAACTCTGGTGTAATAAAGTATGTAAACTATGTAACAGTATAATATATATATATACTGGTTGGTAGCCTGAGCACAACTACAACAAAACGTACATCAGAACTGCTGATGTGTTGGTGAAAGAGGAGCACTGGCTCCTTCTCTTCTAAAACCTCCTCTAATCCATTTCCGAACAGCAGCAGCAAGGAGCTGTGTAAACATACTGCAGTGCAAATGAAGACAATCACCATCAAAAGACATTTTAATCTATAACTGCATGAAACTCAAAGCCATCAGAAAAATCTTTTTGTAGCAAGTGCACTGATATTTTTTGCACTATGATATTATATATATTACAGCTATTAAAAGGAAAATTGCCGATTAATATTGGTCATGGAGAGGCTTGATCAACATGTATTCTAGGGTGAAAGACCCAGGCTAGCACCATGTACACTCGCTGAGCCCAGACGAGCACACCCCTCTTCACCGATCTCGAGCCCTAGATGCCACACTTTGTCCCAGCGGATGCTTGATGGGGTCTCCACACCAGCACAATTACTCTCTCAACTCACAAGAAGGATCTTGCAGCAACAACAACAAGCAGCATGAGGACATTCGCCCACCTGCTAAAATGTTCTCACATCAAAATAAGGCCACCGGAAGGCCTTGGTAAACAGACTCGGTCAATGTAGCACCACGCATCAATCACTGCAAGTGGGAGTTCTGTATCGACTAGACACTCCTGGCTAGACCAGCACACTTGGACCTCTCCACTGATCTTGGGCAGGTGACATGACTCACCGCCTTCGACTGAAAACAGTTTCTAATCTGGCAAGACGCTGCAACCACAAACAGTCTCTCTCTGAACAACCAAAACAGAAAGGCACAGTGCACTGTTCTCAGCAAAACCAGGACATGTTGGTTCCTTTCTGTGTCTTTCTTGCGTTTCCTTAGGCTTCACATTCAACAGGTTAAATCGTCCCAATACCTGTCACCAATCAGCTATTACTAATAAAGGAACTTGGTGCTTTACGCCACAATAAGTCACTTAAGTGTATTGCAGTCTACCATGAATTACTTACAATGACACCAAAAATATTTACCATCTAGAATTATATACTTTATCCAAAATATACATGCACACAGGAACAGATCTCTTTTGATGCTCTGTATTTGCACCTTCGTACACTACATGCAATGGAAAGCTCTTAATTTAGAGGGCAAAAAAAATGCATTATGAGAATCTAGCCTAGATCTTCCCCTTGAATTTACTGAAACTGTCGATATGATGAGACATCTAAAAAAAATGCAACCAAGAAATAAAGAATTCCAGTTAAGGCCTCCTCCATGCCCACAGGACAGGTCCTTCAGCTATGAGCCTGGAATCCAGGACATGTGTAATGACTGAGCCCAGGAGCCTCGGACGCAGCTCTCGGATGGTCAGTGCTGCTGCTGCAGGTGGTGGACAGGCACTGTGCTTGATTTTCTGCCACAACCTGCATATTGCAGAAATGCCACCATACTTAGTAAAGCCACAGGCAGACACTTCATGCCTCCATCTCACAAGGGATGGTTAAGCAAAGGGCAATTACAGACCTCTTAAAAGGGACCTGGTTACTGTGTCTGCTTCTATCACGTCTGTTCTGCATTGTCTCCATAATGTGAACCTCCAGGAACAGTGTCAAAGTAACAGAAAAACATTCTCTTCAGCCGGTTCCCAGGAATACATGAATGCAGCAGCTATCTGCTGGAAAAAAAAGAGAGCAATGCACACAAGTGGATTCAGCTGTGAGCAGCGGCTGACTGAACAGGGGAATCACTTGCAGACGGGAGACTGCTCCGATAAAGAATGCACTGCAACATCAAGACTAAAAAAAGAACAGCGCACGTCGCCTTCTTCACAACTGGGTAACGGCAGGATAAAACCACATATTCTGTGCAAGTCCTGTGCATTTCCCACATAAAAGGTTGTATTTTCTTATAAAATGTTGCTGCAAACAGATGTTCAACACTGGCACTGTGTGAAAACAAGTGAACTACAGAGGAGTACAGCACTGCAGGCAAGCACGTTCTGAAGGGGCATGCCATCTTGTAACTCAATCCAGGGTCTTCTCTCTGAGAAGAGTACAGTACAGTTCACAGCTTGCACCGGGCAGGTGTACACAGACCAAGTTTAGCTGTTTGCATGAAACCGTGTTCTGAAGAATGAGACCATGGATTGTTTACTTTCTGTACCCCAACATCAATCAACTGTTAAAGCCATCATGACCACATGAATTTTGTATTTACTGAAAATTCATACAGACGACACCAACATAACCCATGGGTGCTGCTGACCTGGAAAAAAAATTGGAATCTCGTTTTCCATGATGTAGATTTTAAACGTGTCTGAAAGGCCAAAGATGCCACAGTTAAAATCAGGTTAGGAATAAAACCAAAGCTTGACTAATAGTGTTCAATAATTACAGACTATTTATTCCTGGTTGGTATTTCTTTACTAAAAAGGGGGGAACAGCATTTAAATCCTAAAACAAATTTACAGCCATTCTAAATGAGAGTATTAGCCCACTTCACACTGACTTATGTTCTTTGCCTGAAATACAAAGTCAACAAAATCCTCACAGAAATGCTCAATGTATTTCTTCAACTATTTGTTATTCCAGTGATGACCACATCTACCAAATGTTATTTTTTTAACAAATGCACCCATCTGGCAAACTTGAAACTGGGCAGTGATTTTGCAGTCCTTCTGCAAATAATTACAATGAAAAAAGCACTTTTATAAGGTCTTCTGATATTTCCACAGTGAAGATAATTGAAAATGATTAAAATTTAAAACCCAAGTAAAAAAGTTCCTCAAAGAGAGGATGTAACATCTGTACATAACAAGAGCTTTAAACCCTCCTATGATGGTTACTTGACATAAAACAATGAGCCGGGCTGAACAGCATCAATGCGTCGTTTACTGGTTTTTTGTTTTAGAATTCCTCCGTCTCAATACCATATTTTATTGGTATGAAATATCGGCGACAAATACTGTGCCAAGTGATTGGCCCTGCTTCCAAAAACATCAGCTTTTCTTTTACAAAGAACTGGGCATCTGAAAAGACAAACCGATGGGTGCCCTCTGTAATAGTGAGAGAGCTGCAGCTAGCTCCAGCCTTTTTACAAGTGCACCGTTATAAATGGACTTCATATGTTTCCTGATGACGTAGGGCCTCATCTGAACTACTGCTGACCTCCATACCATTCACAAGCTCGGGCAAGCATTTGTTTATATGGAATCATCAATCTCAATTAAAAAGGAGAAAGTATTGATTTTCTTTAGTTTAGAGAGCTTGATTTTCCTTCTGGGATTGAAGAATTTACAGCACAAAGATCTCTGCAATACAGTAAAACCGGACTCCTTCAACATGAGATTGAGCAATCAAATCTAAGACAAATACTGCAGCATATCCAAAGGTCAGGCACAGGTCTGTACTCCACAGTATTTTTCAGGAGAGATGATGAATACCAGTCTTCAGTTTTAGCTGGTTTCTTTATATAATCAAATAAAAAAACACATAATTCAAGGAAACATGGATCAAGAAATTCCGGCTTTTTGTTTTTCTTAACACGTGACCTCAAAAGTTGACTTTTTAATAAGATCACTAATCCTAACCAACTCCCCTTCATTCATTTTTGTTAATTTCATGTCTTGCTTACAGCCTTTTCTCTATGCGGTAATCTCTGAAAATCACTTGAGGGGAAAAAAAACCTTCTGAAGAGGCTATTTGCTTAAATCCACAATTCGCCCTGGTTAACCATGGATCAAATAAAGCATAAAAAAACACACAGTATCTAAATGCAAAAAAAATCCCTCTTCATTCCCTCTCCCACGAGATGACCAGATCAAGGGCTGCAGATATTGCAATAAAAGCCATTAAGATGAGCTGTAATTCAAATAAAAAGTGTTCATTTTTCATAATTCAAAGAATGATTCAAATGAATCAAAAATCAGGATTCTACTCAAATCACTGTATTGCTCCACAGAACAAACAATACACGTTTGTGTTTTTTTCTTCCTTAGTCATTAAACAAGCTCACTGGTTTTATACACACAGGAGTAGATGGCTAAAATTCAATATTTTACTACAAAGATTGTGGAACTGCAAAAATGTACAAGGCCTGTACAGCGAACTAATAAGAGGTGAAGAGTTAGGGCAGGGTGAAACCCCCTATATTTCAGCTGTGCAGATTAGTGTGAAAGGAACAGATAGTAGCAGTTACTTTCAATGCACAGTGGAGGTTATTACTGACTTGCTGGGCTTGCGTGCTTGGAAAAAATGAAATGTGTTGTTGCACAAAATGTGTGCCTTTAAAACAGACCATAGACGACAGATTTAAGATGAAAAGTTAGTATACTATTTGAATGCAGCCCTTTCTTTTGGTAGCTTCACACATCCCACCTCTGAAACATCAGAAATCAATTCACTTAGTTCCTTACTCAGGGAAAACGTTGCTCTTGTGTTTTCACACCATGGGTCTCAACTATCCCCTCACAAGGAAACGCTGACCTGAACAGCCGTTTTCACTGCTTCATGGGCTCACCAATCTCTTATGCAACCAGCTCTTCAGAGGAGACAGGACACGGCAGTAAAATGTTTCAGATTTACAAATGATTAAATGTGGTGCACAACTCACACACTTTACTTTGACAACAGTATTTTGTGGGGTCTCTACTGAAACATTTGGGAAAATACCAATGATCACGGACACTACTCCTTTTCTAAAGGAAACATTGCTTTCTTTCATGATGCCACCTAAACCGCACAGCAAGGAGAAAAGGAGAAATGTAGTAGTTATGACTAGGGGACACATTTTTAGAACAGGTTTAGTATACAATATGACTCAAGAATTACAGGCACGAGCTTGTGTGCCTATGCTTTTAATATCTCAAACACTACGCACGAGCGACATGCAGCAAAAACATATTCAAATACACATTTACCTAAGTCCACTTTGATTTCATATTATTAATGTACAGATGTACAGTGTTGCATGCACACAAAACACGGGAAACAAAACTCAACGAAATCCTACATGCAGATTAAGACAAGTTACAGGAAAGGCAATAAAACCATCTTTATTACACTGCTGAACTGTCTGCACGGTAGCTCCTATACTCCCTGCGACCTGCTGTCAGTCGAGATAGTTAATCTTCAGCACTGCCCCACTTCCAAATCGCACGCAGAAAGTGAAACCCACTGCACGGCCATATAAAAACCCGTCCCTGAAATCGCACCTGGGTTTGTACAGCACAGGGATTCTCTATGGAGGACAGAAATCCTGACTAATCGCACAAAAGTTTCCAGTTTACCTCTCATGCAAAAGGCTCTCTTTGGAGACCAGAAACGCCCAAGTCAGACAATTACTGTGTGGAGATGCGAAGGGTGTGTGTATTTCTACATAACACGTCCCAAGCAGACCGATCTAAGAACCTGTCGTCTCACATCCTGTAAAATCACTCGTTAACCCTCAGTACGCACTCCGACACGCCGCGTTGGAGATGCTGTAGAAAACCCCATTTTCTTTGTCAGCCGAAACCCAATTTCAGCTTGTGTTGCTTCCAGCCTTTTCAATTCTAATGGCGAGGGGGTGTGTGGGTTGTTTTTTTTTTGTCATTTTATTGGAATTTAAAAATATCGAAAACGGAAGGGTGGTCCGCTTCTGAGATTGCCACAATAAATTTTAAATTATACTTAAACAAAAAACAAGAGTCCGTGGTTTCGATCGTCCGATAATAAGAAAGAGATTGCCGGGCACCTTACGCACCTCAGGAATAGTACCCCTCTACCCACTGCTGGGTGAGTCGAATAAAACATCTGGCTGATTTCGTCCAATAAATTCTCGCTCCCTATCTTCGTGAGTGGATAGATGAGCGAGACTCACAAACAAGCCCCGGAGGACAGACTCTTAAGTATCCTATGAAAATTTGTATCCCCCGTGAATTTCCGGCCGGCCTTCGCTCATCACCTAATTAGCGTAATTTCTAAAATAAAAAATTATATATATACACTACAAAAAAAAATCAAATACAGCGTCTGTTGAAAAGTGTCCGCGCTCCATGTCACTGAAAGTTCAGTAGTACGCGAAAAGTCAACTGCTGAAACGGTGTTTTTCTTGCGATGCTTGTACGAAACAAAAACCAAACGAGCTTTTGTAACTTTTCTGCAACTGAACAATACCTGATTAGTTTTGCCTCTGATCAAAGCACAAAAAAATGCTGAAAAGCAGCAACCCCTTGATGTTAACCTCCCCTGCTGCAGCTAAAGAGTCACGAAACACGCAGCTGAAGTTCGTTGACACAACTCATTTTTTTTTTTAATAACCATCCACTCAAAAACCACAAGACCTCGACATTTCCGGGGAACGTGACGTCCCCCTGACATCTAGCAGCACAGGTGGAAAACACAGCTTCGCCAAAAGTGACAGCAGAACGGAAAAAAAAAAGAAAAACCGAGCATCAGCCGGAGGAAGGCAAAACTGAAACTCGGCGATCAAGGCACCGAACAAAACACGGCCGGGCACGTCACGGCTTAGCAGCTCTGCAGCGAGTGGACAGTAAATCTGTCCGTCAAACGCCAACGTCTTCCTGTCATTTCGGGCTTTTTAAAAAAAACAGGTTCACGTCACCCCCGTCGAGAGTGAGGAGTAAATAGAGGGGGTTTAAAATCACAGGAGAAGTTGAGCACGTCAAAGCCGCTTTCCTAACGCGTATGGTTTTGTTTTTCCCTTTCGGTCGTGTAAGATAATTAATAACCTAACTCGCTAGAGAAGCCGTCTCGCCGAAACTGCGTTCTCAACACAATTGTCTCCGTCCCGTTCTAGAAGAGGCACCGTTCCAGATCCTGGGGAATTCTGCATATTCCCGACTCCCGTGCTCCCAGCTACAACTTCGACATGACTCCCAGCCCTCCGGCAAGATCTTCCGAAACCCAGCCTGACTGTTGCATAACGTCAAGCGAAAGGAGAATACCGCAGGAGCACCGCTGCTGTGTGGGTCTCATTGCCACCATCTCGCTCGGTGAAAATGTAACCCAGTTAAACTTCTGTATCACTCTACCCCCCCCACCCACCACCATCACCACCACCTCCAAAAAAAAAACCCATAAGCGGATAAGCAAACATAAGCAAGTCTCGCCAAAACAATGAAAAGACGTCTTACTACGGAGACCCACAGCAGTCTGCGTGCGCTCCCAACGCTAGCCTCCCCCGCCAGTCCCATCACGCCAGCATTTTGCACCTCAAGCTCCGGAACCAAAGTGACACAGGGAA
Source organism: Atractosteus spatula (assembly GCF_055471065.1). Taxonomy (NCBI): domain Eukaryota; kingdom Metazoa; phylum Chordata; class Actinopteri; order Semionotiformes; family Lepisosteidae; genus Atractosteus; species Atractosteus spatula. The sequence goes on along the minus strand of NC_142711.1, from coordinate 8,206,955 downwards.
AGGGGAAAAAAAACTCACACACAGCAACGCAGCAGCAGCAGCAGCCGCCGCCGCCGCCGCCGCCGCCACACAACTGAGATAGGGATCCCTCTCAGATTTCTTTTTTTTTTTCTCCAAATTACAAGAGAGAAAAGAAAATTCCGCGATATTAAAAGGGCACACTTAGCAGCACCCCCTTTGCAAACTTCACCGTAACTGGAATCCTCTCAAACCCCGCATGTTATGTCCGGCTCTGACCTTCGGGTTTGTGAAACAGCACCGTAGCTTGCTCCGCGGCCGCCATGTTCCTAGCTGCTGGCTGATGACTGGCTGCTTGTTTATCTCGCCAGCTTCCCCCCCCACCGCCTCCTCCTCCTCCTCACACACACACACTACGGGCACCACTATCTACTCATTTACTACAGCGGCTTGCAGCGAGCAAACAGGCGAAGCGATGATATAGCCGAGCGCTATCAGAGAAAGGAGACCTCGTGGAATCAGACAGTCCCGGTTGGCGAGTGGGGGGGGAAAACAAGCCGAGAGCAGCGAAATCTGAACAGAAATTTAAAAAAAAAAACCCACACGAGCACGAATAATCCTCGGTGCACGACGTAAAATAATATTAAAGAAAGTTACAAAGAACTCGGCAGGTTATGAAATTGTAGCGGCTTTGGGATACTGCAGAAAACTAGATGAAATCGCAGAAAAAGATGGAGAATCCCTTTCATTATGGGAAAAAAAAGTCAGTAGACGTGGGTTAAAAAAATTTAGTGAAAAGTTTTTAGTACGCGCTTTTCAGTTGATGAGTAAGTATGGTATAGGCAGCTTAAAAAATTAACCCGTTTCTGGTTTATCAAACGAGCTTTGATTTTAACAAAACCATTATTACGTTTTAAGGCACATTTTAAATTGTTGTTGTTTTTTTGCAATAAAGGTATTTTAAGTTTGATTCTGGGAATGTGAATTTTGAAGGATATCCACAACACTTTTCCAAAGCATAGAGAAATAGAAAATCTTGGTTGAAAAATAGTTATAAATGTGTATAAAATAGTTAGAATTTGTTATTTCTCAAGGTCATGTTCTGATATATAATGATACTATTTTAGAAAATGTACTTGCTACGTACATACTTATTGAAAATATGCTACTTATATTTATTATAACAAAAAATAGCAGAAGTTGATGCATTAAATATTAAATTATTTAGATATCTCTACTTAATGTCTTTAATATGTTTCCCATAATAGCTTGAGGGGCAAAGAATGTAAAACTAAAATTGTAAACATATTTCTATTTTTTATTTAGCTAGCTCACTGAGCTAAAGTTTGTCTATAAACTCTGCTTTAATTTATTGTAATTTTTATCCTATGTTAACTGAATTATCAACAGTACATGACTATTCTATAAATGCTTACCTACAGATGCTTTTACTGGATTTACTTGAACTGTTGAGGCATATAATCTGATTCATATTCATGCAGCTGGAATCTTTCTTAAAGTAAGGAGAAGTAACTTTCACAAACTACCACATCTTATTATGGTATCTGCTACAGAAACAAGTCACTAAAATAATCACATTAAAAGATCTAGGTGCATATTACTCCTCAGAGTGTGCATACAATACAAACCAGTAGTAAATACCCCACATACAGTAGCTTGCCCTGTTATGCTATGTATACAAACTTTGGTTAAAACATCAACATCTTTATTTTCTATAGTGCCTTTCATGACACCTCCTCTCCAGGTACTTCCCAGTAAAACAAAGCAGAAACATTAGATACAAATAAGCAATGACACTGGCAAATTCTAACTAGTTTTAAATTCTAGCTAATAGGCTCCCATTTATATAGAAAGACTCAATTTTATAACAATTTATTTCAAACTATTTGACAGGTATACCAACAGCTGTCTGGAAAACATTTGGTGACAAGCGTGTTTCACACGATGCTGTTGCTGTCGTGTGCCCTCCAGAATGGGGTGTTTATATTTACCTTACAAATGCATTGTTTCAGTAAAAAAAATATATTGCTTGCCATTGTTATATAGATTTGAATTCCAAAGCACTTCCCAGATAGGAGGGGAGTTGCTCTATTAGCAGGGAAGTACAGCACTCACCTAGCTGTTGTGTGGGAGTCAGCCCCATTACAGGACAGATCAGAAAGAGAAGCGAGACATTTCCTCACTGGTTGAACTAAGGGGGAACTTTAGGGAGACCAGATTGTGCAAGCCCAATACTTGCTTAATGTACTGGAATTCAGCCAGGACAGGAGGGTTAAGACTCCTGCTATTTCGAAAAAGTGCCCTGTCATTTTTAATGATCAAGCAGCCCAGACCTCAGCTTGACAGCTCTGAAAGAAGGTACCTCCAACAGTACAGTCACCATACTGGGGTACGGATTTGGAAATACCATCCCAGACGGAACAGAGCCACTTACTGATTAAACACCATTACCAGTCGCACACTGGTTTTGTACGGAGGTCCAATCCATCACTTGGCTTCAGAGATCTGTCACGTCAGGCCTCATCGTTTAAACAAACACTCAAAAATATGAATCGATAGCCTACGAGTCCAAAAGATGAAAACTGAACCATGAATCAGTGTTGCTCATCACAACAGCCTAAAACAAAATAAGAACTAGTTATTCTGAGAACATTGTTTTGTAGTATACATGGATGATTTTCATAGCATTGTATTTTTAAAATCACTGTTTGCATAACTCTGCTTATCGGAAGGATGTAACATACTTATATTTGAAGACCTTATTTCATAATGATGTTATTTTCCTTCCTGTAGTTATGCCTAATTAGTGTTATCTACTACAGCATATAACATTTTATACAAATTCACAAGTGTCTGGAAACACTGCAGGACAGTTCTGTGATTATTTGTTATTGTGGTCCTTTTTTAAACAGAATGTAAATTGTTGAAAGTGCAACCTTCTGTAATGTTTTATGTAAAACTCCAATGCACAGCTTTCTGCCCTGATAAGTCTCTAATCAGGCTTATTCATTGATTTCAATTTTCTATTTGTGGCTTACTGTTAATTTTGCTTTCAGGATTTAAAAAAAGTTGAACAGGGTGTGTAAAAATGATCACCGTACTATACAGTGAGTTTCAGAGTTGCTCTCATTTAGGAGTGTCAGCTGAAATGTGACCGAATTAATTTGTAGTAGGTAGGAGGAATGCTCACTGAGGGAGTTTTGGATACATTATTCCCATTATACTCGTAAAGAGCAGTTAATTGTCAGAAATAAGGGAGCAAATTCTCGATTTACAAGTTGAGGAGAGACTACATAAAGTTGTGTTCTCAAGTTCCTGGAAATAGCGAAGGAAAGGGGTGCTTTAGCAAAGCCGTTTGTGAAACCAAGAGCTGAGTACAAAAAAGCCAACACAGGAAATCAGAACTGTTAAAGGCGCCAATTAGTACCAGTCATGCCAATACCCACATGTCATGCCCAGTGCCACTAGCAGTCCTTTGGTTTAGAACGAGGGGCTCCGATGTCCTCATTCACATGCCAAGGCTATAATCCCTCAACCCAGAGGGAAGTCAAACATCCCGATAAGTGTTTTCTCCCTACTGCAATCTCATTGTCTGGGTTTGCCTGAACACACGGTGAAAAAGAAAAACAAAGAGAACCTGCCTAAAATAGTACTTAATAATCTGGCTAAAGCCAATGTCCGGTTATCCTTCAAGAAACAGCTGGGTAAGATCCTCGGATCAGTCAGTTACTAGCTACCAAACAGGCTTGAGAGTGCACAGTGCATCTTTCCTATTTACTGTCTGATCTATACAGAAATCACAAGTCACCCTGACGACTGTACAGCACGCTGGCTTCTAGTGATATAAAAAGACATAAAAGTTCAACCACAATCCGCGCAACGTTGTGTTTTTACTCGCATAAATATCAGCTACAACTTAATCTGATCTGAAGTACAAAGGGGAATTTTTCAATCAATAGTCTAGTAGTGAGTAAAATCAGCGTCCTTAAGTACAGACCTGTGCCGTCAGTGCTTACAGTTGGAATCTGTGAGCTTGCAGCGAGTTTGTTTTACACTTTTCAAGGAACAGTAGCGTTACCGAAAAAACGTCATCGCAGATTTCCGGATTTGATTTGTAAGCCTAAATCAGATCACCCTTTATCGAGACAGGTTTCTTGAAAACGAAGTCTCTGGCAGTGAAAGGGCTTTGCCACAAGAAAATCAGGGGAAAAGAGCAGCCCTGACAGAGAGGCCAACACCACCGCAACAGAGATGTGATGTCCTTTTCTGGCACTAGTGCGGCAGGTCTTCATAAAGAAGACATCCAGGCAAGGGCCTTACAGACGGGAAACACATATGCTGTAAACCAGCTGGAGAATTCCATTGATCCGTGTGGAGCAGGTGAGGAGTTCATTCCAGTGATCGAAGGGCTCAGACATTCCTCACCAATTCAAAACTAGATACTGTTCCTGCTAGGAACATTCATGTTATTTGGGAAATTCTCTTCAGCAGGTCTGCGGTGTATTCTTGCTATATAATCTGATGCTATATGTTTCCCAAAAGCCCAGTGGTAAGCAGGATGGTAGTAACAAGCACTGAACACGAGGTACTTTGTGGCAGAAAAAAAACATGAATTACAACACAAAACATGAAGAATAACATAAAATGTGAGTTTTGGGATCTGAGACATCACTGCCCGAGGCATTCAGGGCAGCATCATGCAGGATGTCACGATTCCTCAGAAATGCTCCTGGATTCTATCTGTGGTCAGTAAGCAGCATCACCCTTCCCAGAGGAAAGGGATATCGATCACTGTCCAGAAAGCAATATGCTGAGGAACTCCACAGCGCTCTGTTGTGGCTGGTTCTTCCCCTTTAACCTGACCTGCTGCTTCTGAAGCAATAAAACAGCAGGTTTCCGAACCCGCGGTCGGAACACACCGACATCCTCCAGTTTTCTAAGGCCGTCTGCCCCAAGGAGCAGCACCTTCTAGTGTCTCCTCACATTTCCCAGTTTCTCTCTTTCTGCCTCTGCCTCACACATTAACTTTGGTCTTGCTCTGTTATTCTGCTGTCCCATTTTACTGCTTAAATGAACAGAGCTACATTTTCTGTTGCTCTATTTTTATGGTCTTTCGAAATAATGTCCTGCATTAGGTAAAGCCCCGCATTTTGTAAACAGGGTTAAAAACTGCGTTTCTGTTCATGCAACAACATTTTACTCGTTGCGACCCCTGCTAGTCCCCTTCAGTAAAAATACAAACCAAATGGCTATCTTCTGCAGTAACTATTCTCAGTGACTTCATCAAACAATTCTGGCAGCAAACCACAGGGTTATGTGTGGTTTCTGATTCCTTGGGTTTACAGGAAACAGCCGAGGCAAACAAGAGGGAGTGAGAAAAGAAATATGAAGAAAATGTTGTCAACTGATTTAATTATCTTTTTAGATTACATGTCCAAAAGTTGTATTTACAAGCACATGCTAAATTCAGTTCCAGGATCTGGCTGCTCAGATTGCACTTTTTTAATTAGTGGCCACATATGTCGGTACAGATTATGACACAGTTTACCGCAGTCGGTTTTTACACACTCCACAGGCAATCTGAACCTTGGATTGCAGAGAGACAAAACATCCAGATCTATCAACTTCCCTGGGTGTTGAAAATAAAACATAAAACAATTCTTCTTATTTTCCAGTAACAAATGTGTTTCATGAGCATGCAGACATAACATGACTGGAAATAAAATTAATGAATGCACTGCTTTCTTTGTACAAGAAAGATACTAACACGCTGCAAAAGTTTTGCTGTGGTCTAAGTGAAAAAACACTGCACTGGGCTTTATACTACAGCAAACAGATGAAAGTCCTAAAAGGAATCTAATACCAGAAAGCTGTAAGCATTCTAGTTTGACAATGGAGCAATACTGCGCAATCAATATTAAAATAAAGAGACAAGGTCCAACTTTAACTTCTGTCACAGTTAGTCTGACTATAAATCATTGACTTGCATCCCCCACTGCCTTTAAAACTATGATATTCAATATGCTTTCCTTTTTATGTAGTAAGATAAAGATTAAAACAATGTGGCATGTCACTGGATTTCTTAATTCTATTACTGGCTGAGCCTTATTCCAGGCAATGAAATTGTCTTAAAAGAAGGAAATGACAACAAGTTCCCTCTAAGAAAATTGTAAATCATTCTGAAAGAGAAAAAGAAAGTAAAACCAAGAAGTGTAAGAATTAGGACCTTTGACACAGAGCTCGTCCAGAATCTTAGCAAAAATACAGTACATTACAATGTTATAACTAAAACACTGGAATTAATACAGCCAACACACTGCTTTGTCTGTGACCGGTTTCTATAACCATCTTGAAAGTAAAATAAAAATACTAAACTTTGGATTATGCCATTGTTTGAGGAGAAATTGCTTATTAATTTAGAAAGGAGAAGTCAATTCCATTACGGGCAGAAAAACAGGAGTTTAGCAGTTTACATTTAAACCCTGATTTCAAGAAAATGCGTGTAAAATTTGGTCATGTAAAATGCTGACATTTTGTAATGATTAACTTTTCACATTGTTTTGCTTACAATCATGCAACACGCTTCGATTTTCATGTCTCAGCTCTCCACCACGCCCCAGGGAGAAAGAGGACATGGAGGCAGACTCTTCCAGACACTACAAGAGCCCACCTACAGTACAAGACACTTGTAATTTCACACATCACTGGCTACACAGCCCCATACTGGAAGAACAGCCCTCCCTCACTGACATGCTTGCAGGCACTGGGGAGGCCGCACGGGTTACTGTATCTGTGAGGTCCGAGAGAGCCCCGGCCAACTCATCCCACCCTAACTGCCTGGTAGGCACAGTTGGCTCGTGACACGTCTCAGACTCGAACCCGCAATCACAGAGTTCAGCCTGCGCTCAGGCAAGCGCCTTTACCAGTGGGACCCCTCAGAGGACAGTGGCACCGATTTTAAATTGATCTCCTAAACCTGCCAGAATACACACCTGTCCACGGACTGCCTTAAGAATAGTTCACTTCCTGAGAACAGAGGTCCTATAAAGACCTTTTTACAGTACATTTCCTGTGATGGCCAAAGGTGTACATCATCATTGGAAATTATAAGAACTGTGGTGAATAAACTACTGACACGTAAAACATAATCAACAAACAGGTTTATGAACTGAGACACATCCTGCTCTGACTGTAGTCAGCACACCCATATTTACATTTGTCTGGGAACTTGTCACACAAGAGCAGCTTTCACATACTGTATAAGCCGACAATAGAAACTGCAGGTACATAATTAGGAAGTGCAGCAAGATTTACAGCAGTAGCCCACACCAAAGAGATCCAAATGAAAACTGCGCAGCTTCGCGGAAGGCCAGGGCAGTAAAACTAAGACGACGTCTGAAGTATGAAGGCTGCCGACTATGGAGACTCGTGATCTGGCGAAACCGAAATAGAATTTCTCAGGCAAAAAGCCCCAGAAATACGCACCGTGTTTAAAAATAAAAGGGGAAACAAAAAAAAGCAATCGTCATCCAGTTTGAGCCCAAAAAAAAAAACTTCACATGAAATCTGAAATGTTAATATATTGCAACTTTTTCCTTCAGCTAGAATACAGCACAAGGATATCGGACCATTCAGCTCGTTCGGAGGCTTGTAGTCCGCTGACACAAGGCTCTCATCAGGTCTTTTGAAAGACGCCACTGTGATCAGCTTTGACACCATTGCTGGGTAGCTCGTTTCGGACTCTCACAACCCACTAGAAACATGTTATAACTGTACACTTCAGCTTTGTGACCGTGTGGTCTAAGCCATTTTTGGGTGAGCTGGAGTGCCCTCTCAGGTCCAGCTGAGTGAGACGTTCCCGGTGAATTATGGAAATCAGTGACAGCTGGGCACCCCAGTAACAGAAATCGATAAAGAGAATTACTGTCGCAGAGAGGGGAATTTCTACAAAAGCAAGTGGTTCCCAGCAGGTGAATCACAAGAGTCCCAAAAGCAAACAAACGCGAGGTAAAATAGGGAGGAATCACGAGTTGTAGAAAAAGCTGTTCAATTCCAAATCACAGTAATGTAATGCGAGCACTTCTTGTCTAACCTGTAACTCTAATCATCACAAGTAGGTTCAACTATGTTTGCAATTTCACACCATTTCTGTTTGGGAATACCTGCAGGAAATGCCGAATTCTTTTTAAAGATGACCAGAAAGTAATTAAAACCTGCCGTGCTCCACGCATTAACAGTTTAAAGAACACGTACGGATCGTTTAAGGAAATGCGGAACGCTAGTTTATTTGTTGGGGACCCGAAGCTTGTTCCAATGTAGGTCAGTTGTTTTAGCAAGTCCTCATTTTCGGCTGATCGCGGTGCTCAGGGGAGACTTCGTTTCGCTATAATTAAAGCACTTCTGTAAGTCGCTCATGTGTTTTATCGACAACAAAATACGTGGGAGAATCACCATTAAATATGACCTGGAAAGGTAATAGCCGTATCCTATCCAGCGCTAAATCTAAAAAAAAAACATCGTAATCCTGTGTTCCAAGACAACTAGTGCAGAGATAACAATGCACCTTGCAGAATCTATCTGAATTCTGGCTCTAACGAGAAACTAGCAATACTAAAGAGCACAGTCAAAATACATTTTTTTTAATCCTCGAATGGAATATTCCGGTGTCATAACGTATAAATAAACGCAGCGACTGTCAAAAAACACAACCAATTTCATAAATGTCCGAAAACCCGCCGGCTTCGTTACCTCACCTCTGTCTGGCAAAGCTCCGGTCCGAGATCAGCCCTGGCTTCCAGCGATTTCCGACACAGGACCGCCCGTGAGCAAATGGTCGCAGGACCTCTCGCCGTGGGTTAGGTAGTCCATGCAGGGCAAAATCAGGGTACCTCCTTGCTTTGAAATATTTGTCGCACGGACAAACGCACGACTCCGTCGTCTAAGTAAGACTGCCAGCTAACGAAATCTTTGATTTTTTTTTTCTCCCAACTCGCCAGGACTGAGATTTGGGTCGGATTCAGAAGCGGCCATGCGCTCAGCAGCAGGTTACCCCCATGAAAACCGTCTTACTACAGCGCCTACTTTGGATCCGGAATTTTAGTCAGACGAAGTCCTCAACTCAGCAGGCGGCGAAACAAAAAAGGCTCAAAAAGAAACCAGAACTCAGTTTATTGACATATTATACGCGTCGAGCGGTAACACGAGGGAGCGAGTGTGAGCTACAGCTCCACCACTCGGTTCGACGCGTTGTTCTGTGAACAGAGACCACATTAAATGATGTCCATATCGGTTCCACATCAGATTAAACATTTGAGACAATAGCACGCGTTTTCAAGGTATTTGTCATCAGCATCGCATTCAGCATTGATACGACAAAGGCGTTGTGTTATATATTCCTTTAAACTAAGCAATATAAAAAATTAAATGACGCCGACTGTGGCTCCAGTCTCCCGTTCGTAGACAGTTCCTAAATTAATCGATTGATTTTTTCATTCACACCCAATATTCATTGTCTTACTGTATGTAAGACTAAGCGGAACAATCACAGCAAGGTGACATCTCTGTGTTTAATTTATTAAATTTACCTCCAGCCATGGTAAAGGATTAGAAAAGTAAAAGTGTGTTTAGCCTTATTTCGAGACAACACCCTGGAAATTTCTTTAAATGAGAACACAAAGACTGTACCAATGGCCTATAGCTTATTAAAATGTGATGTTTAGGAGTCAGTGCCATGTAATAAATGTCTGAATAAAATCAGTCATTTATCAATACCACCAAGTCACACAACACACAATAAACGATGGATATAAGGGAATTTTCCCCCAAAAGAACAAATAAATTATGGAAGTTAGGGACAGCAAACCTTGTCCATTTTACCTGCGGGAGTCTTTTCCATCAGAATCAATGGAACTGGGTACTGTTACGGACCATAAATTAGACTAGTTGTGTGTTTCACTTCTAATTTGGCGTCAAAATAAACTCAGAGAAAAACTCATTCAAATCGAAGTGCGGCTGACCTGTCGCAGACTCCCTCATTCTGTTGGTTTGATGAGCACTGGGAATCTACTGCATGTGCTCATCTGGCCTGCTAACCACGACCTGCATGTCATAGCGACCCTGCAGTGGAATCCATAGTGCGCAGGTGAGGACAGAGACGGAGCAAGATGATGATGATGATCTTGCTGAGGTGTCTTGGCTCGTGTACTCCCTGATTATGGGTTATCGTTTACAGACCCGCAACAATCGCTGCAAATCGCTAGCTGTGAACACCCCAGAGAGCGTGAAAAACTGGGAAATCACCCCATCATCTGTGCCCAGTCAACTCTCACCAATGAGCTGATTCAGCGCAGCAAAGCCACCCAATTGATTAAAACAGTGCAAAAAAATCACCACACCCTCATGACTAAGACAAGTAGAAATTAACTTTAATGAACTTGTCCCATGCCAAACCAATAGATGATTGTTTACTAACTTAATGGGATCTTAGATTATTTGACACCATTACTATTTAAAACGTGTTCAGGAGTCAAAGAAAAAGTAGAAAGAAAAACACATTCGGGCTATTGAGCCTTCTTCAGGTGTTCTCCTTTCTATTTTTCAGTAATAATTCCCTTACACTTAACTGTATACAGAGCTTTTCTGGACACTCCACTCAAAGCGCTTTACAGGTAATGGGGACGCCCCTCCATCACCATCAATGTGCTGCCCCACCTGGATGATGTGACAGCAGCCATAGTGCGCCAGTACACTCACTACACACCAGCTCTCAGTGGGGAGGAGAGCAGAGTGATAGGGACTATTAGGAGGCCATGATTGGTAAAGGCCATTGGGAAATTTGGCCAGAATACTTCGGTAACACCCCTCTTTCTGAGAAAGGCGATGTCCATTTTATCAGAATGGACATCGCCTTTTTACAGTATAGTGCCCCCCTCACTATACTGGGCCATTAGGATCCCCACATACTGCAGGATGAGCACCCCCTGCTGGCCACACTAACACCTCTTCCAGCAGCTTTCCCAGGAGGTCTCCCATCCAGGTCCTGACCAGGCTCACACCTGCTGAGCTACAGGGCATTATGGCTGCTGGCAAAGTGTGGAAATAAGCTTCCCTGCACTTATTGCTTTGCACCTCCCTAACTGAACATGTTCAGGAGTGGATGCACATTTACAATATGTAGATTTGGTCTGAATGACTGCAGAGCACTGGAAATTGTGAATTGCGCTCAAGAACCATCAACATGGTTGAAGGCGGAGTTGCCATTTCTTTACTGAGGATCATTTGTTCGCATAACAGAACATTATCAAGTGGTTGGCAAGAACAAAGAACAACCATAGATTTGAGATAACAGAAGAACAAATCTCTTAAGATCTAGATGGAACTCACAGCATCAGCCACACAGGGTACAATTCTGAAAACTGGTATTTCCGGGTCACTATGATTTTAAGGCGACATTAAAAATAGTTCAAAACCTGAGTAGACACTCGGGTTACATATAGCATTTCTTTTCTTATTTTAGGTCAGAATGTTTATATTAAATAAGTATACAAGAGTTTTAATCTCATTGACAGTTGTGAGCTACAAATTCTTGCATTCCTCTGCCATTTCAGGCATTTTCTAGGTTTCAAAGGAACAAGTAATAGGTTTATTCCATGCTGAAAAAAAGAAGAAAGAGAACACAACGTTTCGGCCGTGGAGCCTTCTTCAGGTATAAACCTTCTTCTAGGTTTATAGACCGCAAATAATGAAAGACAATCTGCATCCCAGCCTTTTCCTTTATTTCAGACCATTTCCACACAAAACCTAACAAGAGGCTAAACTTACTGAATCCTGTAACACACAAGGAACCTCTGTCAGTTTAATTATAACCATTGAAGCCATAACCATGGTTTTCATACAAGGTGTAAAGTTACATAGGCATACAAATCTGACGATTGAAAAAATGGAAAAACTTGGTCATTATTAAAACATCTTAATTTCTTTTTTCAAACACTTTCACTTATATAGAAAGAAACAGCTGTCTTCAAAGTTGTATAAATATAGATCTTTATCTAAAAAATATGCTTTCCAGGTATATAAGTAAAAGATTTGATTTTAATCAGTGTATTTATATGCACATATTTAAAAAAACAGCACAGTATTCTGTTTCCCTTTTAAAAACTTAAGCTTGTATGTTGTATGCAAGATGGCTTGAAAAGGTCATGGAGAGGAATCAGAAATCACCTGTCATTTCCATTAATAATGCAGTTTAACTTCTCGCAATTGTCACTTCACAGAATTTGATTTCATGTCTAAATAAATCCTTTCACTGGCCTTGAGTCAATGGCAATTAATGTCTCAGTTCTCATATAGAATTACCCTTTGATTGAATAAGTAAATGCATCCTAGAAACCCGTTTTATGATCACAATTTTCAAATCAGAGACACAAACACTATGGGGTGGAAAAAAGACAAAGCTCTTGGCTCCGTTTCGGTGTTAACTCCCAAAATGTCATGTTAACTCCTTCCCAGCAATCCACTCTGAACACATCCCACAGAACTGATAGTGCTTACCACCGTTTCAAATCGCCAGTTAACACCGTCAAGACAGGACAGGACAAGAAGTGAAAACGCCAGTAATTAAGATGAAAACCTTTCCCAATCCTATTTTTTTACCAAAAGGTATGGAATAAAATTTATTTACACACAACAAGAAGCTGACAATTTTGACACCACACGCATATATTATATATCCTCCTGTGCAAAAAAAAGAAATATCAATGAAAGAAACACCTTGGTTTTAAATGCTACAATGTAGTTTCAATATTGAACTACCAAGGTCGTTTTGGGTACAAAACTCGGCTGATCCCTTTGGGTCAGCTTTTAGTCAGGTCCACAGAAGCGCACAAAGACCACATTCCTGAGAAGAAGATTTGCAATATTCAAACCCAAAGCAGACTAACTGGTTGTGTTAAAAAAATAACTAAGTACACTTGACAGGGTTTGGAATGGAAACATTAGCTTCAGCCACATTTGGCATAGTGAAAAGACTGGCTTGACAACCACAGGTGCTGGTCTCCTACTCAATACTGCCAAAACATTACCCTGCCGCGGCTTGCTCTTAAGGTCTTTGATAAGAGGGGTCATGTCTGAAGCTAAATTACAAGAACAAGAGATGACTAGGACCAATGAAAAAAGTGAAACAATGTTTTGGTCATTTCTAGTTGCATTAAAAGCAAGAAGATTAAGACATCTTTTTTTATAGGTTAAGTGGTTGCTTTTCCAAGACTGAGGGTTTGTTAAAAATATAACCTCAGTATTGTATATCCATTTGCACTGAAGTCTCATCCTGTGTAAAATTTCCCTTGGAAATGTTGGCATCCAGATGTCTGTAAAGGCTCCCCAGATACCCTGTACTGAAATGCCGTTAATTTCCTGAACATTGAAATGGGTTATTTCGGAATACTGTTCCTTAATCGCCAATAACAAACTCCTAACTTTGAGAACAGCGAGGAGGATGCCAGGATTTGCAGCAGGAGAAGGGGATCTTTTAAAACGATTTTGCAAGACCTGATCAAAGCCAACTCTGTGTGAGAACCATACGCAACGGATGGTAAAAACAATAGTTTTCCACAGCACGGTCTCACATGTGCCAATGTGGAGAATTTCTGATACACCTAAATTTCCAGCATGTATCTATTAGGCACTTTCATATCTTTGTGGATTTTGAGCTTTCATACAGTTTTAGGTTGCAAATTGATGCTTTCTAACATTGATTGTGACCAAGCACGTGCCGTGCTTATTTGCTTTGAGACCTTGCAGTAAATTATACTTCCCATTTGACAGAATAAAGAACAAAACGTGTTCCTCGAGTAAGGGGCGGATTCTGGAATGCAGAGGACTGGGGGAGGTGCTGGCTCACTGGTGGAGGCTCTGCGTCTTTATTACGATGACTTCTCTTTCTTAACTCTAGAAGACTCTGCTCCATTGGGAGTAAGTGCCCCGTTCACACCGTTAGCTGAAAAGCAAGCCAAAAACATTTCTTCAGGTCAAGGAAATCAAATATTTTAACCGACAGGCGCACAGAAAAAGCCTTGACCATAACAGACCCACGCGGTCATTTCAAACCGCTGCTGTAACCCCAGTTGCATTTTTGTGGTCAGGCAACAGAAAGTGTGAAAGGCTGTACCTCGGCCATAAATGGTCACTGGGTCCTGACACGTTTGTGTTCTTCATCGCACTGGCGTATCAACTCTCTCTCAATATTTTTCAAGAAAACCCGAGACGAACTGGGACCCTGAGAAATATTTATCTAGGACATAACACATTCTTTACTCAATTCTATACCGTCTGCAACACAACCCACTTTTTCCCTTATGACTACAAAAGCAAAGTGAACTGCCTACTTAGTGAAAGAAAAGTTCCTCAGTTTTTCTCGGCCCAACAGGAGATGCATTTGGCTTTCTGAGCAACTGGTGCTCATGAGGGGTGGACTTTTCCCACTGGTCTGCTCTGCAGGACGCAGGGAAGCAAACTGCTTCACTCCTCCCATTCCCCCATGAACACCAGTAACTGGCTCGCAGTCAACAGCTGCTTTACGAGGTCGCCTGGGCCACTGACCTTTGTCTTTTTTAGATGACCTGCTTTTAGCAGGAGCCGCCTTCTTCTTCACTGCCTGAGCCTGGGCACGCTCTCTCCACCTTCGCAGCTGGAAGTTGATGAATTTCCACATCATGAACGCCTGGGTCAGACAGATCGCAGCCAGCACGGTGATCCTGCGGCAGAAAAACACCTTCTGCTTTAATAAAGGATCTTACACTGGTGGGTTGCACATCATACAATGCACAACCACAGTGTCTAGCATCTGTGAATATTAATCAAAGGTGTCGACACCTGAAGAAGGCTCCACGGCCGAAACGTTGTGTTCTCTTTCTTCTTTTTTTTCAGCATGGAATAAACCTATTACTTGCTCCTTTGCAGCCCATGCATGCTGATACAGCTGAACTACTATTGTCAAGTTATTTTCATATCGGCCTGCATCATCTGCATGCTTCTACAGCTAAAAATCTCAGTGGGCATGTTTATCGCTACCAAATTTAACTGATACCAAAAGGCCCAACACTGCTTCATACCTGAGCTACTAATTCGGAGGACGCTTTTATCTAAAGCAACTTATGTTTGCACACGTACTGTATATACAGCTGGATATTTTACAGGACCAATCCAGATGAAATACATTCCTCAAGGACACAGCAGTGGCTCACCAGGAACGTGACTCAACAGCCTTCCAGCTGACGAGGCCAGAACCATGACCACTCCTCCACACTGCTGCTTTGTGGTGTCCATACTGGTAACCTCCCAGTTCTTGGTCCTTGCCCTAGCTCTCTTAGAACCCACAACTACGAGCTTCCTCCCTCAGGAGTTCTTGCATTTACAGAGAACTTAAACAGTTTAGGAAAAAAAAATGAAAAATAGTCCAAATGAGACCAGCCTTTGCATAAATGTCCATATATTTTGAACAAACTTCAGGACACTCCCTCACAAAAAAGTGAAACATTCCTAAAATCCTCCAAAACACTTTTAAAGTGTTTTTTTTCTAAAACCGGCAAAAATTTGTTTTCTACAGCTTTACCTGACAAACAGAGCATTGAAGTTGCCCTCGGCGATGTCCAGACCCTGCTGCTCGGCGCCCGCCAGGCCGAACCCCACCGCCAGCACCGACAGAGACAGCGTAAGCAGCCGGCCGAGGACGAAGAGGACAGCCCACACCGTGAACCTGCAACGCGCACGGAGATGTCACCCCACGGGCGGGGCAGAGCCGGGAGCTGTCCCGAGCACAGCCACTGCCACTCCAGGACCAGCTCCTCAGGCCTGCTGCCTGCCCGCAGCAGAAGCGCACAGAAAAAGCGTGTGGACATTAATGCACTCTGTCTGGAAGAACACCGTCCATTACTACGCAGTGAGGCGACAAAATTAACTCACAGAAGAAAGCTAACGTCTCAGAGGGAAAAGTATGCCCTTCCCTGATTCTCCTTGAACGGATTCACGTGTTAGGCTCATTATTGCTTGCTCATAACCAGCATTTAATAATGTGGTGCATTGTCACTTCTTACAAGACACATCAAAGGCAAGCCTGAACGATGAATCTATGTCCACTCCTCACACACATTTAGCCTGATTGCTAGAGGTCAGCATTCCTACATACTTCAATACACCGTTGTACACCGACGCAGCCTGTCTAGGCTCCTGAGCTCGACATACCCTTTCCCCGCACGGACATGCTCGGCCGCTTACCCAGTCTGCCTGTTCTCATTGCTGAAGTACACGAGGCGGGACATGTGGAACAGGAGCTCCACGAAGTAATGCAGCACCAACAGGACCAAGCCCAAGCGATTCAAGCTGTGGGGACAGACACCAGACACACCTGAGATTAGCCCACCTGCACTGGCCCAGCCCCCCTCCTGGACTTGGTCAACATCACTCTTCACAGGTACTCACGAGAGGAGATATGCGCCCGCGATGTGGACCAGGTAGAGGCTAATGTACACCACCTGGCGTGGAATATCCTCCTGCAATGTGAAAAGGTAAACAGAATAGTGTTATCAAAGTGCTAGAAGACTGTCAGTCACAGAAATAAATCGTGAACAAGCAAAGCAGGTTAGCGGTGTGAAGGAATGTTTCCAACGTGCAGGGGCAATACCTCAACAACACAAACCGTCACCGTCAAGAATAAAAACAAAAACCCGAAGCCACAGTTCCAAGCAGTAATAGTTCTTCCCAACCTGAGATGGATCAGCCACCAGAAAACGTCAGGCAGAGGAGCCCTTGAGCCTAAAAACGATGCATACTTACCTTTTTGGTTTTCTGGAAATACAGCTCTGGGAAAGCATGCAACCAATATCCCAGCTGACAGATGTAAAAAAACTTCATCTGGAATCTGAAGACAGAGAATGGATCACATGGAAAAAAATCGAATGAGAAAACCCAACACAGCGCAATGAGCAATGGAGAGGATGACAGTGGATGAAGCAACTTCCACCATCACCCCAAACCTCAAATCAGTCCCTGTAGGTCCTAAGATCTGCTCCCGCCTCACTTCTAATGACTTCCAGGCTGCCATTTATTTCTGCACGAATTAATTCTTGCATCCCGGTAATTTATTCCGGAAACTACTAAAACTTTACAATCTATGACATCTGTATGCTGTAGGCTGAGGTGTTTTCACACCTGTTCCTTCCTGTTTGATCTGAACTGTGGTTCTCTTACAAACCTTTTGTTTCAGTTGACGTTCAGTTCATGTTTCTGTGAAGGCGAGTTCACATTTGCATGTCATTCACTTGCAGCTTCACACAGACCAGAATGGTTAGAATTAGGCACTTTTTCCAAAAACACACTCATATATACGCTTGTATAGAGAACAATTTTTCCCCATCAAGGAGGACACGTACTGGGCTCTTCCTTTATCTTTGGTTTATTTAGCATCTATCTCAAATAATTGATAAAGAGCATTACATATTTCTTTGGAAAGCAGAGATGTTTTGTAGGGACATTTATGAGGGACATCTGGAGCACAGAACTGTCATGCAAAGCGATCTCTGGTCATTTGGTTTGATTATATAGCTTTTGCAGGTTTCATATATGGCTTCCAGTGACTCACACTACTGTTAACTCACATCAAATGGCCAAACTTTGGGAAAGCGCCCTTTGATTAAAAATGCACTCCTTTTTTCCTGCTCTTGCACTTACATGTGGCCATTAAACAAGTCTGCCAAATCCATAATTAAAGTATGTCGGAATTCCTTTGACATGCATTGATGATCTAACCCAGACATTTACTTTAACACACAGATAGGATATTAACAAGACCCTTACAGGGCACACATTCCAGTTTTTTTTGTATATCAAATTAATTAAGATCCTACTTACTGCATTAAGCGGTGGGGATATCCTTCCCATAAACTGGCAGGGTCAGCCAAAATATTTTCCTGATCAAAACAAAAATAAAAAAAATTGTCTCAAGAAGAACAGAGGTTGTTCTTGCTTAACATTTTGGTTAGCTGGTCTTTATTCCCCAAGACACCTCTGATGATAAAGGGCCACAAACTTGCAGGGTTTTATTCTAGCTAAGCTCTTGGTTAAACAATTAAACCCTTAACCCACATAATGAGAGGATTCGTTTCACTGTTCCTAGCTTTTAAACCTGTTGGGAGATGGCCGTTTAACTATTCTGTAAGTAAAATAAAATGCCAAACTTCTGAGTAAAAAAAAAACTTGCAAATATTCTGATCAAGCTACTTGTTACTTCAATTGTCACGTCAAGTCAGAAAAAGGCCAGGTTGACTGGTGATGGATCCTGAAAGTCAAGCTGAAGGCAAGACAAGAAATGTATTCCACCTTGCACTGGCTTTAAAAGCCACCAGTGCAAACATCAAGAAAGTTCAATTCATTCCGGCTGTTAAAATTATTATTATTGCCAACACAAACCATGAAATGTTTATTTTCATATTTTCAAACAAAACCATTTGCGGGGCCTCCTGACCGTGTCCGAGTCTCAGCGAGAGCGGGCGTGGATTCCCAGAGCTCAGGCTTGGCCAGCTCAGTCTGGGCAGCAGTATATGCAACAGGCAGAGGGCTGCCCAGAGCGGGCAAGAGCAAGTGTGGACAAGGACAATGCCAGATAAATGCCAGCTTGTGAGAGTCTCATCACTTCCCCCTATCCCTGCAAGCTCTGCTGTCAAACACCGGAGCACAATAGCAGCCAGCATGTTCCAGAGGAACAGTGTGCATGATCCCAGCCCTCTTTTCCATCTGTCATGTTAAAGTGGAGCTGTTTTTCAACCAGTGATGCACCACTAGAAGCAAAAGAAACTGAAGAATGTTGATCCCCACATTCATAAAATCACCTATTTGTGCACTTCTGGTTCTCTTAAGTTTTTGTTCCCAAGATGCACACAATTCGGACTGACACGGATTTTTGACGCACTCACCGACATGATGATGCTCGCTCCCCAAACACAGGAGAACAAGTAGAAGGCACTGAGCTGCCCAGATTCATTGAACTTGCTGTGCTTCGTTTTGGAAAAATGCATCTTCCTGTTGATTTTCTAGGTGACAACAGACAAGCCTTCACAACAACATCTTACATAAAATATTTGATATTTTACAATACTTTATATAGAATAAGAATAGCTTCATTCAAACTACTGTTATATACAATTTCACATATTGCCTCCTTCAATTGCACATTTCAGATTCCCCCCAAGATTTACAAAACGTGCGACTATAAGAAATGCTTCCTCTCAGGTTGCTGGCACTTCAGATACAGCTTGTGCTCATTATGCTTCCAAATACAAATTATCCTTTATCGCAGGACTGTACCCATTTTATTTTTCTTCACTTTTTTCACAAATTTCAGATTGAGGAAAATAGGAAAAATGGTCCGAAGTTCTGCCCCCCAGTTTTTAAAAAAACTAAACAGCTGCAAACATTCTCGACTGCATAACCGCGATATGACCAGATGTGTAAAAAATGCAGAAGTAAAATACTAATAAAAAAAACACAGAAATAAAGGCATCACTGGTCATTACTGTTAACTAGCAAGGGATGCACACCTAACTAACTAGGAAACTTTAAAAATCGGAAGTGTGGCTTTCCATACTTACATCCAGAACATATTCCTGGATGATGGCATGCATGATAATCGCCACCAGCATGTAAAAGAAAACAGTGGCCAAATCCTTCAGACCATGACGAAAATAGTTCACCGTGGTTTCCTCAGGACCATCTAGAAAACAACAGTTCATTTTAAAACCCAGTGGCGGTCCACTTCATGAAATATATAGACAGCTCTCTCATTTGAAACCCCACATTTTGAGATGTGGGAGGTCGTTTTAGAAACAAATTACAAATCTCATTTTCAACACAGTCGTTTTGATTGTATAAAAAAAACACTACAAGAAAAGGTCCATCACCTTTTAGAAATGAAGGGAACAAAGCTGTGCAGTCAAGGGAGGACAAAAGTTCAACCACAGACAAGACAGCTCGCTCTAATGGGAATTTAAAACGGAGAAGATCCAGGCAGCACCTCCATTAGACAGTTTTGGTACAAACTCTAGTGCCAGTCTCACAAGTCAGTACAGAGCAATACCTGACACTCACGCCCCTGCAGACTTGACAGCCAACAGCTCCTGGCCAGTACCTGGCTGGGAGACCTCCTGGGAAAGCTAAGGTTACTGCTGGAAAAGATGTTAGTGGGGCCAGTAGGGGGTGCTCACCCTACGGTCTGTGTGGGTCATAATACCCCATTATAGTGACGGGGACACTGATAACAGAATAACTGATGTGTGGTGAGCGTAGTGGCGCACTCTGGCTGCCGTCGCATCATCCAGGTGGGGGCTTGGTGGAGGGGAGTCCCCATTACATGTAAAGTGCTTTGAATAGAGTGTCCAGAAAAGTGCGATATGAGTGTAAGAAATCATTATTCTCACACACATTCAGAAACAATCTTCCACACCTGAGGGATTATGGGATTTTAGAAAACTGTTCCCATGACAACAGTTGAGCTACACTTTAGTAAACACTGATCCTTTCCATAAGCTATTGATTTGATTAGATCATGATAGATCTCTATGAAATCTGGGATCTACTATTTTAAGAAACCTAAAAAAACAGTACTAATTTACATTTTGTGCTAATTTGCACAAATTGCAGGCATTCTTTTGAATCTGTAGAGCAAGATATACCTTCGTAAGAATCGTACCCTCACTCACAAAACATCTCACAATACACCATTCGGAATAATACCAGTTATCTTCCAAGATCTTCCAAGATGTAAGAAACCATCAAGTATTGCTATTAACTTGAAACAAAAGATGTTTTCATTTAAGAGAACAACTTTGTGAACTCAAGAAACCTTCAGTTTAGTTAAATGTAAAAAATATGAGCTTTGAAGTACTGCAGAATGATTAAATACTTCAAGCAATTTCAAAATCAGAACAGAAATTAGGAACTGAAACAAGCGCTTGCAACACACAGGAAGTGTTTAGAGCTCAGCTGTTCCCAGTTCAGAGTCAAAACACGCTTCACTAAGAAAAAAACATCTCCATATGTGGTAACCCCCCCCCCAACCCCCATATCTCCAGAGTACAGCAGTCCGATTTTACTGTGGACAGCCTCTAGCACAAAGATCCTGGTGAGTGCAGGCTTTAGGTGTGCACTTTTCTCAAGATGGAAGTTTTTCACAAATAATGGAAAATCGCTCGTTTGAGCTTATCAATTTTCAAAGTATTGGCACAGATTTTCAATATTCTTGAACATGTTGAAAAAAAGACTTCAAGCCAGAAGAACTGGCAAGAATTGGAACAACTATGGTGAAGTTACATGTAAACTGGATCCAGTTTAACACTGGCGATACTGAATTGAGAATGAAAGTGCAGCATAATGGAGCTCAGGCAGCAGAGCATACTGGGCAGTCACAGTATTGGAGGCACGTTTCTACTAAGCTGTACGACTGGCTGAAATTGCAGAATAGTTTTTTAGCATCCTGATAGACTAAATGGAGCTCTCAGATTGTGAAAACAAACTGACCAAGCCTGTGAGGCTTGAGGTCAAAATCCTATTTATTAGGGCTTCCTTTGAAGAGCCTGAAACACAAACAAGGAAATCCTCTTTTTAAAAAAAAAAAAGATACACTCCCTATTGGAAGCTGAGAAAATCCGAAAATATCTGGATATTTCTTGCTCCGTTTCTACAGAACCTGCAGCAATGCACTTTCATGAAGAAGTGAGCCAAACCACAGGTCCAGGTAAACTGCCTGCTGCTTACTGAACTGTGTCCTGTTTCGGATAGTCATCTACAGATCATTACAGGCAGTTGTGAGGCAGGTGCTGAAGTTCAAGCACCATCGAACAGCACCGCGAAGGAATGGTTAAGAGCTTTGGATTTGTAACTGGAATTGTGGGGTGGCGGCACACACCAAATGCTTCAGTAAATTGTCCAGCAGCATAAGTGATAACAGCCAGATACAAGGGCTGCCAGAAACCCCTGTAAGCACAACTATCAAGACGCAGCTTCAGAAAGCTTAGCACTTATCAAGCACAACCACAAGGATATTGTTGCCTGTCAATATACAAGCAGTTAAGGGAGTCCAATCCTTTCAAAATCAGATTTGGCTCAGTTAGCGTGAGCGATTTGATTCAAATATACGAGATCCTGAGAAGAGTCGACAGGGAGGACTCAGGGGACTACTTCATACTCAGCAGCGAAACAAGCATGTAGTTTCCACCATAGGAAAGCAAAAGGATACTCCGTTAGGGCAGAAACTGTTTTTTTACAGAGTGATGGGTATTTGGAACAGGCTTCAGAGGTGAGGCCCAAGCTCTGGGTACTTTTAACACAGGACAAAGTTTATTTTCACTTGGCGATTAAACTACAAAATCAGTTAGATAGGCTGAATGGCCTCCACTAATTTGCATACTTTATACAGTTCCTACGATAAATGCAAACAGATCCAGTGGGTAAAATGATTTCAAAGACAGTCTGGGGGTAGTAAATGTGATATTCTTATATTTCTGACATCACAAGGAAGGTCCCGCCAACTTGATTTTTAATTTAGTCACATCAAAATCAACTCAACACACCCAGGTTCTGAGAGAACGGTGCCGGGTTCTAAAATTAAAGAGATTCAGTACCTGAAGAATTTGTAAAAGCATTTTGGCAAGAACTCGCTGCACAGTAAACAAATCAATGCAAAGCATAGCATTATGTTTACTGGGGACTGATCACTGATCTTCAGATAATAAACAGCACACTTGAGGTAAAATTCCATTCCCCTCTCACAGCACAATGGGCTGAGGAAGCAGGAAAAATGTCCGGATGTACACCCAGTTGGTTATCCCACCGGGAAAGAAAAATTACAAATGTAAAACAAAATGAAAGAGTTGTCTATCTCTGTGTTTCTTCCACATAGTGCTGTGGAAGTTAAAGTTCAGCTAACACCTCCGTGGACAGTACAAACAAACAAAAATTAGTAACATGAAACTGCCGAAGTGGAGTGAAAATATATCACACACAAAAAAGTTAAAGGTGTCATCTCTGGGCACTTGTAGCTGAGCTTCTTACAAAACGACGATTGTGGTCAGATGAAGTTATGGAATGAAACGTCCTCAAAACACACTGTTGCTGTAAAACATACAGGAACGGCAAATTGTGGAGAAAGACACTTACCATTTACTGAAATAGTAACATTATACTGGACGGTAATGAACAAAACAGCCACTTTGGAAGTAACCTGTAGCAAAAGAGGAAAAAAGAAATCCCTTTATCCACGTTTTCTTTGTAATTAAGCTTGCGCTACATTATGCGGAGTAAGACTAGGTTTTGGGGAGTGTAACTGAACCCAACCAACCACACCACTATTCGCCAAAGCACCGCTAAAAAAAAAGGAAATCTGGACCAGTGGCCAACACTACAGTGATTTAACTTGTCAGTCGACTAACGAGTGTGAATAGGAAGCTGTTTAACAACAAAAACATTTTGTTGACGACCAAACAGTCAAACGCAAGCGGAAGTATATAAAATGGCAATGATCTGCATTTATTCTAGCAGTAATAGAGCATTCCTATTCATCTTGAGAGCAGACGGCACAATCCTGTCAACCCAGCGCGCCTGAGTTCACATTCAACAGCACTGTACACGTCACCTTACTAAAACGTGTTTCGCTCAAGCCGAGCGCGTTCAGCGCACAGAGCGCTGGGAGCTGTAGTCCTGTTAACGCTGAGCTCTAAGGTGTACCGCTTCCCAGGGAGGAAAAAAAAACACTCCCAGGAAGGACTTCATCTCCCAAGGTGCACCGCTTCGCACTCAAGGAAAAAAATTTAATGTTCAGCGTATGGCTCTGGTTGTTTTAATACTTAATCTTGCAAATCAATCGTCTTGCATTGCACTCCAAGTGTTCATCTTGAGCTCAGAAACGCATTTTTATGTTTCGGCAGTTTACGCTGCCTTTGGACATCCATTTTTTTTTAAGATCAGGGATTGCCAGATAGTTACCAGTCACTGAGTGAATGCCACGTAACACTTAAATCTCACAAAAAACGGCGAGTTTAGAGATGCACCATTATCATTACGACCACATGATTACACCTCAATAAATTCTAGAACCTGAACTGCAGATCACTACAGGCAATTATTTTCGTTGTTTTTGTTCTTGCGTTTTCTTTTAATAAAAAGTTCGGTCGAAATTAAGAGTATGTCTTTACTAACTCGCTTATCATCTGCTGTCACCCTTAATTGCTACTATTTTAAGCTTCACGTACACGATACGAACAAACTCAATGTGCCAATAAAAAAGGGTTGAGAAATAAACACGCGAAAGGGCCTCTAAAAACTTTTATTCATTTTGTCGAGGAAGTGGTGTGACCGTCTATCCTCGTATCGCAGAGGCTCAGTTATCTGAAGTATCTTTCAATCAATCTCAAGGATCTCATGTTCCCCCTCGACACCATAAAATAATAAGAAGAAGAAGCCGCGATGAAGTCCAAGACCTAAAATAGCAAAAAAATCGCATTTTCCTACCTCAAACATCAACCCGAGCAGAAACACCATAGCAACACAGGAAACGATGTCTGCATGGTTCTGGATAACAAACTCGTGGCTAAAGACAGGCGGGTTCTTGCTAGATTTCTTTCGGATGCCCATGTTGATTAATTGTTTGCTGCAGCCTTGATTTCTCTGTTCTTCCTCCCCCGCCGGCCGCTGGAAAACCGCTGGTAAGGACAGGAATACGTCTACTACAAGCGCGGCTGCTCTCTGCCACCCCTGCTGCCGTACCGTAACACACTGCTGGCTGATGAAGACGGGGCAGAGCCGCTGCGCTGGCCCTCGCAGTTTAAGGCGGCGCCACCTGGCCGTGTGGAGTCACATCAGGATGCGTGGCTGGCTGGCTGCCTGCCTGCCTGCCTGCCAGCCTGGTGCTGGAGTGCGCCTTTTCAGCGACGGCTTCGGCTCGGGTCGACGCTGCCGGATGAAAAGCCCGTGAAAAGAGGTAAAAAAAAAAGAAAGAAAAAAAAATGTGCGGCGAGGCAAACCGACGCACTTCATGCACCACAGGTTGCGATCTGGACTGCTTTTGCGGGCATTATCTGTATGCAATCTGAATATCGCACGGTACAGCGATGAGAATTAAGTGCTAGGGGCACTGTACCCATTGTTGGGCACAAATGCATCTGTGGTGGTTGGCGTGTTCACACGTTCATGATTTATCAGTGAAATGCACTTCCTTATACAACCAACGCCACCAAGCAATGAACGATGCTTTGATTTTTTTTTAGTTTAGTGTCAGAGACAGCACGCAGCTTATAAACTGCACCGGGGTTAGCTGAAAAGATTTAATTTTCCTGCTGAGTGTTCAGACCAGTAGTCTAAGGTTTCATTGTAGTAGACTAAATTACAGAGATTACTGTGTTACTGATGACTTTGTTATTTAGAATGAAAGAGCCCCTCTTCCTTATAATGCAAAATTGACAGAAATACACAATTTAAGAAGAACTTTAGATAAAAGTCCTCATACCTTATTCCACAGTAATTGTTAAAGTTTCCACGTGAAACCAGATGTTCACACTAATAGCCTCACAAAGTTTTATTAGCATAACAATGGGATCCATATCGCACTTTTCAAATAATTAAACTGAGGGCCTTGCTTTATTATGTACAGATGATTGAAATCATATTCAATATTTTGTATACTGACTTGGTGCTATCCTTATACTACATTATAGTGGAGTCAAAGCCATGTTTACCTAAATAAACAATAACAAATTATATCCTACACAAATGCAATTTGGCTTCTGCGTGTTCTTTTAAATCGATTCGTCATGTGTTTAAAAATGTGAACCATCAACTCTTTAAATAGGATGAAATGGTTTGTGTTTCTTTCATTCAAAAAACAAGAACCTCAAGGGGTGTTTATCTTTCCACTAGTGAGCTATGATTAAAAGTGTTCCTTATCCCTTGAATGATAAGACTTCATGTCTTGACAGCTAGTGCTGCATGACTTCTTGTCAGAGAAACCCAAGGTTATGTTGTTTCGATATATGTTTGACAATGATGATGGTTGAACATATCTGACATTCACATTTAAGAATAAGTAAAAAGGTCACCCCTGTCACTCAATGCCAGCCTGAATCCCATACCAAATGTATAGAATATTAAACTGTTGTATTGGTCCAGAGGTCATTTTGACTAGACATAGTCTCCTTTCTATATATTGTAAATCTGAACGTGATATCTTAAAACTACACATTCTTAAAGCATGCTAAAATGCATATTTGAGGGACTGAGATGTTTTATGAAACTAGTTCCTCTTTGCTGGTATCACATCTTTAACATGGCTCTTTATTTAAGTGGGGGGTTTGCATTGGAATCATGTTTATGACTAAGATCTCTACGTGCAGCAAACAAAAATCAAGAATCGACCTGAAAATGCTTAGTAGTGAATTATATTTCAGTTAAAGAGGAAAAATAGAAAATTTAGTTTAGTACGCTACATTTAGTACGTTCAGTCTAGTAAATTCAGAGAATTCAGACAAAGGAAATAACAAGACACAGACCCCCAAAAAAGTGAAAGCCGAAAGACACTGATCAGGACGACCTCAAGGTGGAGCCACTGAGTCAGACAGTGGTACCCAGAGCAAGGTGTAGCCTTCGCTGTCATCCCCTCCATGGGGCTTGGGGCTCCTCGTGACTCGGCTCTCGTGACGCACGGCTCCGTGGTGCGGTTTCCTGGCCTGGTAACAGGAGGACTGGCTGCTCTCCTGCCAAGACTCGAGCCAACGGATCTAACTCGGCGCAGGCCCACATGGGTCCAGAACAGTGGTCCTAGTCCTGGTGACTCACACGCCTGCTGCTGTTCATCCCAGCCCGCCTTCGCCGGGTCACCGAAGCCTCACTTGAGCTAAGAAACTACTTCAGTGGGATACTGGCATGGTGTTTCTACTCCCAAGTTCGGGATTTTATTTTACTTGCAGAACACAGCGGTTAAAGCTCCAACGTGTTTAAGAGCCGGGAACAAACAGCTCCAATTAATCTGATAATGAAGTCAATGAAGGGTTGGATTGTGGAACGGAGGGCTCGGCTATACCCAAGATCAATAGGTGTGTGGGTCACCAGGACCAGGATTGGGAACCACTGATCTATGTCTGTGGACAGAACTGATAGTGCAGCCCCCGTGGGCTCAGACAGCCCAGTAGTTTGGTTTGCACTTAGCAGAGGAGCTTGCTTGCCCTTCCTGCACCGGATGTTTTCCAACCGGTAGAACTCCGGGTGTAGGAAGGAAACGGTCAGAATAGTGTCTAGGACTGCCTTGGTGACCCTGCTACAGTGCACTGATTAATCAGCACAGGCTCCCCAGCAGTCTGGCTGAATCGTGCAAGGTGCCAGTTATTGGATGGTGACAGGCGAAGGTCAAACAGATAAGATCACAGCCTACTGTTTACGCTGCCCCACTGGCGTTAACACTAATTCGCCACTAGATCGCACAGATAAATCAAGCAGGTAAAGAACTCTGGCGGGATTTTTAGTGACAAGCTGAAGTGGCTAACAAAGTTGCTTTTCTGGAGCTAACAAAAGCAACATTAACGATCACGATCCCCTGTTCTACGGCTGCAGTCAAAATGTATTTTCACCTTTCAAGCGGTTACAAATCATAGCTTGTCAGAATTTAATGGCAATTGTGATGGAACTAAGAAAGAGTACAGATAATATTATGCTATTCGCCCTACTTGGTGTGGAAGTTAAAAACTGACTGATTTAAGGATCTTATTCATCCATCTCTTAAAAGCAGTCTTGAAGGCTTCACAGAACTGCCTGGATTGATTAGGAAATATAGCATGGATAAAACTGTCATGCATTTGTTGATTTTTTAAAAAATCAACTGACATGCAACTGCCTTTTGATTTGCAATCTGTTTAATCAATATAATATTTTGAACATTTTCCCCCCAGAGTTTCGAGTGGTAACGCACAGCCACGTTTTCATCCTGAAAACCTGAAAACGGGTACAAAAAAAACACTTCTCGGTTTACAAAAGCATGCAGACAAACAAGCTAACAGATTGTTATGAGGTGCTGAAATATCAGCTGCATCATTGTTCCCAGGAGTTTTTTTAAACTTGAACTGCATTATTAATGTGATGTGAAGTAAACCTCTGTAGATGGAATACATCCCAGAAATCTCAACCTGCCACAGCTATAAACCTTAATACATGAAGGTGTTATTTTTGTTGACATGCTGTAGCCTCCCTGGAAACTAACAATCATGTGTTATGATTGTGATGCTGATATTATTATTATATAATATAGATATTATATAAATTAATTTATAATAGTAATTGCTTACACTTATAAAGTACTTTTCTGGACACTCCACTCAAAGCGCTTTACAAGTAATGGGAACTCCCCTCCACCACCACCAATGTGCAGCCCCACCTGGATGATGCGAAGGCAGCCATAGTGCGCCAGAACGCTCTCCACACATCAGCTATCAGTGGGGAGGAGAGCAGAGTGATGAAACCAGTTCATAGATGGGGATTATTAGGAGACCATGATTGGTAAGGGCCAATGGGAAATTTGGCCAGGACGCCGGGGTTACACCCCTACTCTTTTCGTGAAACGCCCTGGGATTTTTAGATTTTACTACAGAGTCAGGACCACAGAGAGTCAGGACATCGGTTTTACATCTCATCTGAAGGATGGCGCCATTTTACAGTATAGTGTCCCCATCACTATACTGGGGCATTAGGAGGACCCACACAGACCACAGGGTGAGCGCCACCTACTGACCCCACTAACACCTCTTCCAGCAACAACCTAAGCTTTCCCAGAGGGTCCCCCATCCAGGTACTGACCAGGCTTGACCAGAGCTGCAAGGTCATATGGCTGCTGGCTGCTGTGATGTGCCATTTGGTGACGAGGAGGAAGTCTGGCTTTAAACCTTACCTATATGTCTCTCCTGACAGCTGTCCTAGTGAGCCGCTTCCACCTGAACAAGTTCATTAAAACTACTGAGGTAGTTATGAACTACCTTTTATTTCTATAAAATAAACACAGTTAAACACTACAGGTGTCCTTTGCCTGGGAATGGTTAGCATATTAAAATCACTTATCACCCACTCTTGATGTTTTATGATGAAAGGAAAGGTCATTAGACTGGCACTTCATTTGTCTTTGTTCAGAATAAAATTCAGTTTTAGCAACTGTTAGTACCTGCTCAAGTCCGTACGTGTGTGTACCATATAAGACATTAGTGGAGTCTGTGAAAGCACAAGTCCACCTGATCAACATGTTATTTTGCAATAAAAGGGCACAAAGAAAGCATATTTCAGAACCATCAAATTGGGAGGCCTTGTAGGACAAGAATTGTCATAGATACAAAACCCATCAGTAAGGTCAAACAGCGGTCCGTGGTTGCTTGGCTGTATATGACTTTATAAGTGCAGAAAGTCATAAGATAATCCCGTCTCCCACAGCACTGGTTCTGGACAAGAGCTCAACAATATTCATTCCCATGATGTGTTGCAACTACATGCTCACAACACATAGCCTGAACCGGAACAGTGTTTCTTCTAAGAAACACATGCATGATATTTACAGCACCGCCTTTACAAAACAACGTAGCTGTGCACATTTTTGGTGCTAAAGAAGATATCTCCTTGTGTAATGTATGGTTGTGTTCCCTTCAGTTTTGACCTGCTTCTTTTCATCTTGTTTTTCTGATGGTGCGTTGTTTCCAATCTCTAGGATAATAAAATGTGTGCTGCTATAAGCCTGTAGGTTCTTTCTTTAACACAGTAAATACTTTTACTGCTGAAAAAAACCCCATGGGTTTGAATACTGTCTCTTCTCTGTCACGGATACCACAGTTGTTCACCCAGTTAAAGGGCAGAACTGAGAGATTATAGCCCTCTATAATTGTAGGTTGCACAGTCAGAGTAAACCTTCCCCTTTTTATTATTTAAAGCTTTAGCATAGCAACTACACATGAGCCAGCAGATACATGTGCAAACTACAACTAAGTGCACTTAAATCTGAGTCCAGAATGCATTTTTTACACAAGATCAAAATGGTCTCAAACAAGCTAGACAGTCACGATGTTGTTGTAGTTATCCTGGATTGTTTAAAAAAATGCCTCAATGAGATCCCTGGATCTATGAGTTACTACCAACCAAATAGGTCAGTTGGAATGAATGGCCTTCTCTCATTTAAAGCGATTCTCATAAGTCATAATGGACATATGTTCTTATTTACCTCATAGGCAGACATGTACATTACTCCCAGATCTCTCACCTATTCAGCCATTTTATTTCATGCTCAAGTGAGATTTATAGAGCATTTAATGTCAAAAATCAACAATACCACTGTTTTGCTTTGCCTTTAGTTTATATCTCAACAACCAGATGCTTATCGTTCAAGAAAAACATTGCTATCGAATAAAGAAAATCCAGGCAGTCTATTTCTTGTTGGAAACAAAATCTACGAGAGTGTGGAGTGTGCTTTTATTTTTTAATGTTTCAGTTTTTAATTATGCTTTCAGCCATCTCAAGACATGTGATGAAGTGAATATGTAATTTTTCCATGCTTAACCTTTACTAAGGACTTGTTTCCTTTGGTTACATTCATGAGTCATAAATAACCAAGCTAAAGGTTCAACCTGCCATGTGAATTTTCAATCTTAATTATAATTGCAAGTTTTAAAGTTTTTGAATGTGTTTAGCGCTATAATTATTTCAGGCGGCAGTTTAAATCTGCATATTAAGTATATGACTAGCCCATCATTTTGAATGAATGGAGTTACTCTGACATAAATCATTACTGTATGCATATTAAGAGCTTATGAAATAAATCCTCATTGATTCTTCAGGTCTGCAATTATAAATCAAAGTAATTGAACTACCATTGCATTGCCAATAATTCAGACTGTCCTAAAAGTAATTACATTCTGGCTCGAGTCTGCACAGGCCATTTTCTTTATATCTGTTCCTTCTGTACCTTTGTGGTTTTACAGCCCTACTACCCAATGGAATATTCCCTTCTAAGTGGGCAACAGGCAGGCTACTTTGGCATACAGGTATGTGTTTATTCACTAAAGGCCAGTTGTTAGCTCATACCACATTTTCTTTCACTACAAAAGCATCAAAGACACAACCCTGCATCGGTAAAGACTGGGGTGAGTTGCTTGACGTCTGACAGAAGGCTCACTTCAAGTAGTAAATGTTGCTCATAAAAGAGTCATGTTATCTTAATGCAATGATAAAGAGACAAGATTGTTTCAAAGGCCTAGAATCTGACTGTGGGTTTCCCCATAGAAATGTAAACATTATAAGTATAGGTCTCGCACTTGGCAGATTCATAAGCTACAATCAGCCTTCATTTATCTCACTATGTGTTTTTATCTATGCCAGGTTGGATGACATTTTACACTTGAACAAATGCTGGCTGTACTTCTTGGTAGCAGCTCAACAGCAAATGGCTAACCATTTAGTTTGTTTTTTTCATAGCAACTCTAAAAATAGAATAAGTGCAGAGTTCCATGAAACACATCATCTATAATGTAGTAGCGCGTTCAGATTAGAAGTTATCAGCAATATAGATCTCAAGGTTATAAAGACAAGAACGTAAGAAAGATTAGAAAGAATGAAAAGAGGCCTTTTTGCCATCCAGCCCATTTGGTTTATAGAGGTACAGTAATTGATCCCGGATCTTATCCAGCCTGTTTTTGTGTTCTCTCCATGTTTGTGTGTGTTTCCTTCCACAGTCCAAAGACTGACTGGTAGATCAACTCGCTGGTGGGAAAATTGGCCCTGGTGTGAGTTTGTGCATACAGGCTGTATCCTGCCTTGTGCCTGTTGCGTGCCGGGAAAGACTAACTATGTCCATGTAGTTTCCACTTTTGATGCTGGTTCATGTTTCATTACTGAGTCTGAAGAAGTCGATAGAGTTGAATATGTCAATGCCTTTGTAGATTTTTAAGACTTGAATTAAACTTCCTTGTAGTCTTCTCAGTTTTTCCATTTTAAGCCCAGGAATTTTCTACGGAATGATGAAATATTCCCTGCTATTTGTCATTATGTGCATTAATGCTGAAGCTTTGATCTTTAATGACATATTATGCTGAGGTACAGTACAGGGAAATGCATGTGACTTGGATCAGGCTGGAGCCCTGTAAGGAAAGCTCACTTTTAGTGGAAAATTCCATGTCTCGGATATACGAGTTCAATAGCCAGGTATGAGTTACTCACCTGCAGAAAGGAGCCCTTCTCCAGCATAATTCTGCAGTTCAGTGCAAATGGGATCTGGAATTATGGCCTTTAAGAACTATCTGTTTAAGAGACACAGATCTGTTCATGCAATTATTTAATGAACAGTAAATCGGTTTATTTTACTTAGAACTTCCAATTCAATTTTACAACACAAATAATGTTTATGTGCAAATACAGTGTATTATCACATGCCTAACATTAACAATAAGTACTGTATATCTGTTGTAACAGTGTGGGAGTGGGAGGAGCTGCAGCGAGCACTGGTTAAAGTCGACTTCCCGACTGAGGGACAGAGGCACCGGTGTGAGGTGAATGAAAACCGAAAATAACTCAAAAGGGGGGGAACGAAACAAAAAGCAAAAATAATAATGCTCCGCTGTGCAACCCGCGGCGTCCAGAGTGAACTTTCCCTATTTAACGGGGTCCGGTCTGGAAGAGCAGGGAGCGCAGGGCCAAAACAAAATAAAAACTCAAACCCGTGAAAAAGGGTCAGCCTGCCCCGGTGGAGATACACGGCGGCCGCGGGAAAAGAAAACAAAATGAAGGAAAAACGACGGCCTCACGCTTGGTCACAGTCCCCTCCGGGACTGTCAGAGGAACACTCCTCCCCTTGCGAGGACTTGCTTGTCCCTCCGGGCAGTGTTCAGTGAGTCTTAAAGGGCCCCACAGCTGCGGTTTAGCCAAAAGCCCTTCATCCAGGGCCCCGCCTCCACACTGAGCACACCCTCGCGTGTTGCCACGCCGTGTGTAACGGAATCAAGCCACAGACGCACGAATCAGTGTCCTGAATTCTAGATTTTTATCCACCGCGACTTTGAAAGAATTCAGTAACTGGGAAGCTCTGCGTATGAAGTGACCACTGTTTATTCTCCACGTTACAACACTTGGCTCATAAAACGTTCCTAGGGCCACAATTAAGGAAAGAAAACACTGCCATTCCCTGGTGTGAGATGTAGTACTGTGCTACTGAAACAACTGACAAGTACCACAATACTTTGTGTTAATTTGATAGATAGCTTTAAAAGTGAAGAAACTTGCTGCAGGCCCCAGCTTTTTGGCTACAAGGAGTGCTGTTCCACTCTTACAAACACATAATTCTTTAACGGGAAAGTTGCTTACTCATAGTCATTAAAAATGCACTACTCTTATTAAAACGTGCCTTGAAATGTGTGAATGGAGTGACTTCATCACCCTTAGACATCCAATAACAAAAATATAGCAGCTACTCCCTGGACACAAGGCCAGCTTTTACAGTGAGGAAAGAGTACAGTACTTTTTAAGGTTATATAATCAATTCTAACAGTTATTTATATAAAGAATTCAGTGAAAACAGAACTTAGATGTGCAAGATGTGCACTTGTACAACATTAGACAAGATAGTTTGAAGGCACAGAATGGAGTCCTTCAGTCCAATTGGGAACTGACTCAGGACAAATTGCCAGTTTGTTGATGTCATTAAATATAATAACAACCCTCTTCTACCTGGGCCTTTGACACTAGAAGTCAAAGACATGTTGTAAGGGATATCAGCTTATAACAATCATGTTAAATGATCTAAACCTACTGGAAACAGTAAAAACGTAAGGCACAAGGCTGAACAGTTGGATGGGATGGATTATTTAGTAAAGAAAACTGGACAACAGCCTTGTGATTATAATTTTGATTTGGGCGTCTCCAGATTATTGTCAACAAAGTATCCATGTGCAAGGGGAGACGGACAGAAAAGGTCTGGATCACCAGGCCAGCAAACAGCGGTCCACTTGATTGGACAAGCCTTTCAGCTGACACCTGTGAAAGCGTCTACAAGGCTGTAGACTTCTGCAGGCCAGCAAATTCCTTTACACGAACAGAGCAGGCAGCACACCTGTCGTTTGACTCTGGCAATGACAGGTTTAGCTGACTGGAAGAGTTTATGACGTTCTCAAACATTCAGACAGCAGAATAAGCATTCTGTGGTGCTGCATAAAAATATTCCCCACACCATGTACACCCTTTTATCTTCTGTGCTTAAATAAATAAATCACGTGTCCTTGTCCTAAATTTGATTTTGTGTGTCAAACATGATTGTTGCAGAACAGAGTAGGCAGTACATCTGCTTTGCTCTCTGAATGGAAGACTGGTAATACACTTACTGTACTTCAAAACTGTACTGTGATCTCTTGCGTCCCTACAGTGGCAAAGGCATTTCGCATTTAACCCACTGCTTAGCTGTATCACAGGCTCACTTCACCTTGCAGTTTTTTAGAGAAAGAGAACTTAGGGAGGTGAGGGTTGCAAATAGAAAGACTTGCTCTAAAATACATTATTGTAAGGTAACAATGTCCATTTCACACATTTCAGGGAATTATTTTGGGTTTTGATATTACGAGCACGTTTTAATATCCCATCTCAGTACTGATCAGTAGTAAAGTATGTTTAAAATGAACTTTTCTGCTAAGCTGCTTGCTTTCCGTGAATCTCTGCTGGATAATTTTATGGAATTGGGGACACTGAAGCTTTAATGGTCGCACATAAACCAACGATTTTGAGATGACACTTGAAAACAAAAGCTTGTTTTACTGCTTTCAGCATGAAAGTTGAACAGGTACACATAGAACACAGCAGCACAGACCCTCTGTCCCAGATACTGTCTTGATTTAGTAACACATTAATCTCGAGGCGATTTCACAATCCACTGATCTACTGGCAGTTACATTAATAAATACTTATTTCACACTAATTTCTCTGGGGGGTTCGTTTCTGGTGCCTGAAGACCTGCGCAGGGGGGTTAGGTTCCAGGAAAAGCCAATTATGTCACATTAATAAAGGTTCTTGCTGTCGAGCCTGATGTCTCCAAACAGGCCAAGAACTGCTGTTCTTTAATGGCAGGATATGAAACCACAGTTCTCCAGGTGCTGAACCCTGGTGCTGAAGTCAGCGAGAGCAATAAATCAATCTGACCTTGTAACATTTCCGTCGGCACGTCTCCCGTCAGGTGGGGCTCACGCCGATTCAGAAAAGGATGTTAATTCTAGACCAAGATGAAAATGAATCAGATATGGTACTCCCATCATTTCAGCATGCTTTCTGTGAAAACACCACTGCAGATTTCAGGGTGTGAAGTTTTTGAGAATGAAATCTAAGTCAAAATCAAAGCCTTGCACATGACATTTAAGGTCACAATGAAGTGAAGGTGTCTTTTTCAGGGCACAACATTTCAGCTGTGTAGCCTTCTCACACCTGAATAAGGCTCCACAGCCGAAACACTGTGACTCTTTTCTTTTCCTTTCAGTATGGAATAAACCTGTACTTGTTCCTTTGCGGCCTACGCGTGCTGATGCAGCTGCCTAATGGAACTTTTTTTAGGGCTGTGCTATTTCCATGTGCTCTTGTCCTCTCCAGCCTTGGTTATTGTAAAGGTGCTCTCTGTGTTCAGTGCCAAAATGTTCTCCACAAGCTGCCAAATGTTCAGAACTCATGCTTTGCTCCTATGTAATAGTACTATGTGCGGGCATATACTGTATTGGCTGTTTTAGTTTTTTATTTTGTGCTGGCTCGCTGGGAATTTTGGGAGACTTTGCTTTTTGATCTGCTTGCACTTCAGTTATGGAACATTAAGCCCAACCCATATTAGATCCTTCAAGTCACCCAGTAATTTCACATCTTGTCACTTGTATAAACTGCCTTTTAATGAGCTTTGATTTTGTGCAACAATATGTATCTCCATTGCTTTTGACTTTGTCTTCTGAAGCACAAGAAATAGGCTTTTCGTTTCACAGACTTGCAGAGAGCGACGAATGACGTTAATGGTGAGGCCGACGACCGGAGGATCTGGCGACTTGTCTCTTCACGAACGATTGGCACACTTTTGTGGCGGAATCATAAGTAAGCATTAAAAGTATGGGTTAGTGCTAGATTAATTTATGAATCAGAATCTAGGTTTAAGATCTGGGATTAAACAATAGGAAAAAAAAACAGAGACTACAAAAAATCCAACCATTTACAAAAGGTTGCTTATTCCTGGTAAAGGTCTCAGACCCAGAGCCCATACTTAACAGAATGGAATAAATATACCCCGGTAATCAAGAGCCGAATTGTTTCCTGGCCTGGGCGTGTTGGATCGCCAGCAGTGGAGCCCAGGCTGCTTTAGTGATAGGTCAAGGTTTTGTATATAAGGCACCCGGTCGTCAGTGAATGTAGCGCACAAAACGTACCACGATTACGATAAGCGTCTTCATGGCGGGCGCACAGAAATCTGGCCGATGGGGGGAGAGAAGGCAGTTTTGTGAAGAGGTATTGCTGACCTGCATAAATAGGAGATGTTTTGCAAGGCGTTTCTGGCACGGCATAGTTTTCGCGTGAAAACCCATCGTATCGCATTGTGATAATTTGATACTGTATTCGGGAAAGTTTCATTTTTATGTTAAAAATCACACCCTTAAGGCAGAAGTTGGGTTATATATCCACTTCAATAATTATTTCCTGTTCCATCTTTATTGTGAGAAAAGCGATCTTTTCAATTGCATACCGGTGGAATTAAGTGCGGCTGAAAAAAACAGAAATCCAGCTAAGCCCAAAGGATAGTTTCTCACTGCCATCTAGTGGACGCGACGTGAAATGACCACTCTGGAGGCGAATGCGGGTAGTACGGACTGTTGCCGTACATAAGGAATCTGGAGCTGCAGCACACTTAAAAAGGATCTGGGAGTTTATGTCCTGTAGATTCTTATATTGTATATAGCAACAAACCCTGATAAACTAATGTTTTATAGAAGACATGGAAGAAAACATTTTTAATTATTTTATTGCAAATGACGTATTCCATACATGTTCGTGCATTTCCAGGAGCATTAGAAAAACAGTCACAGTACACAGGCTACTCCATCCAAAACAGCTCTCAGACTTTCCTTTTAGGAGGAATATTGTTGTGGTGCTATGTTTGCCTCTAAGGCCAAGTGCACATACTGACTGAATGTTACAAAGGTTGTTAAGATCAGAAAAGCAGCACTGTTGGGCTGGGCTACAGTGAATCTTCTGTGGAAATGCTGAGGCACACTACCACTGTCATGTAGGAACGAACCTGTTGAGCAATCGGACATCATCCTTCCTTCTCTCAACAAGGCAGACGACAGACGTGTCATATGTTCTTTATGTAGCACATTTATGCATCCAAATTCTAACTGGTTCTTCCAGTTCAGGATTGCAGGGGAGCCAGAGTCTTTCCCGACAAGTAACGGGCACAAGGCACGATACACCCTGTATGGGATGCCAGTCCATCACAGGGCACACACAGTCACAAACACAGACACACACACCACGGACAATTAAGATAAGATCACTTTATTAGCCACATATAATTTTTCGTATACCCCAGCTTGCTCTCCATGAGACACACAGGTGGGGAGAGAGAAGCTGGGGGTCAGAGCGCAGGGTCAGCCATTTATATGGCGCCCCTGGAGCAGTTGGGGTGAAGGGCCTTGCTCAGGGGCCCAGCAGAGTAGGATTCCTCTGCCGGCCACGGGATTTGAACCAGCAACCTTCCAGCCACAGGCGCAGATCCCTAGCCACAGTGCCACTGCACCGCCCAGAAGAATAATCCCAGAAACTAGTTACCCTACTGGTACGTCTTTGTACTGCAGGAGGAAAGCTGTGCAGCCAGTGAAAACCCATGTGAACACAGGGAAAACAGACAAACTCTATCCAGACAGCAACCCAGGAATTGAACCCAGGGTCCCAGTGCTGTGAGTGCTAATCTCACCAAGCAGAAAGAGCTTTTCATCCTTCCATTAAATTACAAACAGGCAATCAGCTACCTTAATTGCATGGAAATCTTATCTTTATTAGACTGAACAATTAATTCCACACTGGAAGGCTAATTGGAAAGCTACATGTAATGTACTGCGCAGAACAGAGGGCAAAGAAAGAACGGAGAGGACAAAGACAATGAAAATAAAGCAATGGTCACTTTTACGTGGGTAATTCTACCTTTCACTGACGTGACCTCCGGCCAGTATGTAGAGCAACCAAAATGATGAAAAACCTTATAAAATCTGTCATTTTAAACCCATCAACACCGCTTAATAAGCCGTAGCTGTTCCAATTAAAAGACAATCAAAGGCATTTAAGAAACTGCAAGCTGAGTTAATGAAGTGAATCACAGACTGCTCCTCCATCTTACTGCAGGTGAATGTTCTTTGTCTGTGGATAAAATCAAAAACGTCAAGTGCATTATAATGTGCATACAGATAATCCTGAAAGCAAGGGAAGAAAATGGATGTTTTGCTAAGATGGGACTGTATGAAATTTAGCTCCGGAAGTTGAAGATGTGGTGTTCCTTAGATATTATTATAGTGAGTCTTTTCCTTTCAGATTCCATCCCCCGTTACCTCTGAGAAAAACATGTTCAAATTAAAGTGTGAAGACTGCAGACATATACGATTTGAATCTACAGATGTATATACATATTTACAGTACATAGACCGTCATTCTATAGATACAGTCTATAGAAAGACTCTCTAAAGCCATCCGTAGAGCAGCCACCATAAACTTGAAATAACCTACTTATTTTTCCTTCTTTTTCCAGCTTCTTTAAATGATGCACAAGGTTCACCTCAGCAGCTTTGTGTAGAACCTCTGGAGTCTCCTAATAAGTCACAGACATAAGAAATATTAAAAAGTCTGCTCACTACAGTTCATTTGATATTTGGATAACTTCCATCATTTGTTAAAAAGGATTATTATTCTTCAATATTTAGA
Organism: Atractosteus spatula; assembly: GCF_055471065.1. Classification (NCBI taxonomy): domain Eukaryota; kingdom Metazoa; phylum Chordata; class Actinopteri; order Semionotiformes; family Lepisosteidae; genus Atractosteus; species Atractosteus spatula. The sequence goes on along the minus strand of NC_142711.1, from coordinate 8,167,955 downwards.
TAGCCCCTTTATCCCAGTTGACGTACAAGGTTGAAACGAAACACAAGACAAATACAGATCCTCCTTCGGTAGCTCACTATGCACAAGTGAAAATCTTCAGGAGACAGTGGTGGAATACCTCCATATTCTGTCAAGAATCTTACTGCAATGCAGTTAACAGCAGCATTCAACTGTTTTTTCAAATGTTAACATACAGTATTGCAGTTTCACCTTCTAGTCGGATTTTACCTTTCATGACATCAATCTGAAAAAATATACAATCTGCAAATTCCTTAGTAGATTAAAATAGGATAATGCAGCTATTGAGTGGCTGTTTCCTTGTAAAAATGGAAATCCAATGAATACCTTATAAACTTCTTTGACAAGGTCCATTGAGGAGAAGGACTTTCCAGCATTCTCTTGCAGAACTCGGAGAATCTGTTGCTCACGCAGGTTCCTGTGAGCGATGTATTCACGGATTTTGCTCCCTGCGTTATGCACTACCGGCCCATGGCCTGAGGGGAGAGGAACATAACTGAGGAAAAATGACACTGTGGGTGAATCTCCTTCATTAGGTGCCCCTATGTTTAAAAAAATCCTTATACGCCAAAACAACACAACGAATTATATGTTATATAATCAAGATGTGAATAGGGCAGAAAGGGAAATTAGGAACTTGCTATGAAGGGTATTTCTGCATTTAACTGAATGTGGAATTTCAAATTCTTTGTGAACATCACAATTTCTTTTTGAGTAAGGAAAACAAATCAATGTTATACAGTACATGGGCTGGTCAGACCTGCTTACATTACGAGGTGGTGTGTAAATCTTACTGTCAGCCGTAATTCTGAATCATTTCATTTTGGAATACCTAGTTACGTAAAGTCTCATTTGGCTTTCATTAGTGAAGAAAACTCCGACATGTTCTTTTATGCCATATTCAGATATAGAAGAAAACCTGAAGGAGATCTGAAGCTGGAAGCAAAGTCAAGGCATGAAAAGGAAGACAAAGAACACCTTTCCTCACTAACAGAATAAGTTCTAAAAGGCAATGCTAAAAAATGTGCAAGTACAGTAAAAAACAAATATTATTTGACTGTTGAACACCTCCCTCCAGAACCCTCTAAATAATATTTCTTATTTGTTTCTTCTATGTGGTGCTGTGTACAGAAAGGCTTAATGTATGAAAGGAGGAGATGGCAGACCTGGATAGATCAAATCGGCTTTAGAGCTCAGTAAGACCTCCAGCGATTTCATGTAATCATAGAGATCTTCAAACACTGCCGTCCCTTCCCCCAGAATGCAGTCTCCAGAAAAAACAGCTTTCTCCTCCTCAAGAATGAGAGCCATATGATCATCTGTGTGCCCGGGAGTGAAGAGGACCCTGTGGACGAAAGCCATCTCACTGAGCAATCAGCGTCATTTTGAAGCTAGCAGGTTAAAGCACAAAAACACACAGGGATCAGCGATTTCCCACCCTACGGATATACTACAGCATGCACGGGCATGAGCGTATTTAAATGTAGCTTAGGATTGTTAAGAGTGGAAAGACACATCCACGTTTTCCATATTTAGATTGCATTCCATTTCTATTTTATTCTGTCAAGTACAGAATACAAAGGTAACTAAACGTTTTCCCATTTGAAATGAATGTGCTTGGTCTACATTTACTTTACATCATGAGTACTTTCATTAACTTATTTTCTATAAGCTGGCACTTTAGGCATGCAGGAAATATCAATACCAGCAAGGGTTCGGGTGTGAGACAACCCAACAGAGGGGACTGAGAACCTCTTTATTTTTCAGGAAACCACTGAAACTAGTTCCTGGCAAGGGTAGCAGCCTGAAGTAGAGGTTATGCCATCACAGGGCAACAGAGAAACAGCTCAGAATCGTCGGCCAAACCAAGGCAGGATATCTTTGGGAGGCGCGAGGAAACTGGAGTCCCTGGAGAAAAGTCTCATGAAAACATGCAGACTCCACACAGAAGGGGTGCAGGACCAGAATTTAACACAGGATCCAAGAGCTGTGCAGCAGTGCTAATCTCTACACCATTAAACTGTCAGGTCTGACAACACCTGGCCTAAAACGTGCAGCAGAGGTCAGACTTGATACTGAATTTTCATTCTATTTTTTGCGATTTTTAGTGGTTTGTTCACCTGAGAGTGGCGCCTTCAGTTTCTAACACATCCCCATCCTTTAAGTACATGTATGTCTTCCCTTCCAGAGTAGCTTCTTCAACATGAGGATTACGAGGGAGTTTTGTGATGCGCAAATCAGAATCTGTACAATCAGAAAAACAGAACAAAGAAACAATGACAACATCTACAGTCTACTTGTAATCTTGTGTGAAACGTGTGTTCACAATCTATTAAAAATATCAATTTTTCGTCTCCATTAAATGCAAGTACCTCACATTGGTTTAAAAGGATTCGACTTGAATTTTGCTGCTGAAAGCTAAAATATTCTCATCCATCTGAAATAACAGAGCATGTGAAACAAAGCCATTAATCATTTTTCCAGAGTGTGCAGAAAAGTGCCGTATCAGTGTAAGAATTATTATTAATTAAGGTAAAAGCCAATGCAAGTTAGGAAATGAAAGAAAAATTGTTAATATTCACGCTACCTTTTGTGATGTCTTTGCATATATCTGCAATGCCACCACTGTGGTCAATGTGCCAGTGTGTGACTGTTATCTCCTGGATAGCAGTGTTGAACTGAGTCAGCGCTTGCTTCAGGCAGCTTATGTATTCTGGAACTGAGGGCTCTCCAGTGTCTATCAGGATTCGTCTGAAAAGGAGAATGAACTGTTTGAGCAGAAATGTTTCATATTCCTTCATACTAATTTGTTCGCAGTGTCTGAATACTTTAACAAGCTTTTTACCCTTACAGTATGTCAAACGCATAAATAACCCTTTAGAAACAACGAGGAACAGCATTGACAATTTCTAGATAACCGCTACAGTACTTTTTACAGTACACATAATCCACCAATACTGCGAATTTCTTCAAAAATCAGCACTCAGTAATTCCCACTTTTGTACTATTGCTGAAGTGCTTTTCACAGTCTCAAATAGACATCATCAGCAGCAATCTCATAATAAAAAAACATCAACTGGAATTTCTGATGCAGATCCTGGGAACTTGGTAAAACTCCAGGAGCTGAAAATGAAATTTATAAATGATTTAATATTCAAGTGAAGTGGCCCTTCCTGCTCACTAGTCACTGTAATGACTAATGTAATGTGTTGCAGGAGACAATAAGTACAGGTTGTGCTGCAGACATTTCACTGCAGAAATGTTCCAATGTGATCTGCATGCAGAGTTAACATGTATTTGTAGGCAAAACCATCTCAAAATCGAGATCATTATTTCTTATTTTCTTATTTCATTAAAAGAGATGTATTCACCAGCTTGCTTGTTTATAATGTCATAGGGCCACTTCATGTCACCAGAAGTTTTGTTGCCCCGTTCTGAATTGCTGAACATGGCAGTGCACATCCCTGGAAATTTAGTCTATTTTATTACGTAAATTGGAGGTTTTACAAGTTACTGTGTAAATTTAACTTTTATTGTGATTTGAAATGCACTCAAGAATGCTGATTCTTTCTAACCCTGAAATATAAAAGTAGCATTGCAGTTCCCCTATAATACCCTTCCATGTAGTTTCCACTTGACTGTTTTATGATTTTCAACATCTATATAACTACAGATATAAAACCGAGAGATCAGATGGGCTACACGGTTTTTCTGCTTTACAGCCTCTGCTTATACAGATGCCAACAGTGCTCTGCTATTAGCACAGTAGTATTTTGCAGACTAGGAAGCACTGTTAGGGACATAATTAAAACTTTCACCACCTTATACACAACAAGCTAGAACTGGGGAAAACAGAGGTGGCCCACCCTGATACTGGGGAGCCCCGGGGAGAAGGAAACACAGGTCACTCTTAAATCAGCCACATCTAAAGACATGGAACATGTGGTAAGTTAATGGCACTAATTAATTCAAGAATGAGCAGCTGTTCACCTGAGGAGTTGCCATTAGACTTTCAGTTTAAATTATTTTTAAACTACTTTTTTGAACCCCTGTATTAATGCTCAAAACAAAATACTTTTAGATCTTTAGGAATTTACTATTTAGGATTCAGAAGATCTGCTGCAGTACAACCCCTCCAGGACCAGGATTACCTACAGCGGTGTAAACTATATTAAGATACTGAAGTCGTATAGAGTGCAAACAGAAATTGTCCCCTCACACTCTTTATACTGAAATTTCGCTTGTAGTGCGAACCACAATCTCACCCAAATCACACATTAAACTGAAATCCACAAAAGTTCACAGAAAACAGAAAAAACAAAACAAAACAAACACAAGAACAGCTGCTGAAGCAAGAAAGGCGGAAAACAATTAGAAAGATGGAACGTTACGTTTCAACTATTTTTATTTTAATGTTGCTGTCAGATCATTCATTCACAGTTCACGGCAATAAAGAGCTGTAAGTTAGAAATTTTAGGTCAAGAAAAAAGGTCAAGAAAAGAATACAAGCTTTTTTCATTATTACAACTGCAAGGAAGAGTAAAACATAAAGAATAGTATCTGAGAGATTAAAATGGGAAACAGACCAGAGACAGGCTCTCGGTTTCTGGTGTGTCTGTGCTTTCATTGCAAGTCTCTTAAAGATCTAAACAGGCTCTTAAGTGGCTTAATGGGACCCAACTTAACAATTTTACTCAGCTCCTCTGGAGCTGAGGCTTTGAAAAGGCCTGGAAACCCTACACCACTTGATCAAAATAAACCATTTCAATTGCACCAAGTGTAGAAAAAAATGACAGGAAGAAAATCTTTTTGTAGCAGGTGCAGCAACATTTAATTAAGTGATGCAGGTTAATAAGGTACTGTGAAAGTCACAGGCCTCTAGCTTTTATTGCCACTGCTGGAACTGGTACAGGCTGTACTACCAGGTGGGACTGCACATTGGTGGTGGTAGTGGGATTTATCATTACCTGTAAAGCGCTTTAGTGGAGTGTCCAGAAAAGCACTATATAAGTGTAAGGAATTATTATGAATATTATTCCTTCTGTGATGTTTGCTGCGCACCACTCTGCAGTGCTGTCCTATGGGATTTTTTCCCAACATCTGGTCTTTGAATCTCGGATCAGACACATCATCCCAGTTCATCCCATAAACATTCAATACTTCTGATGACTATCACCTGGCATAACTGTCACATTCTGGCAAAAAAAGTAAAAATGGCCAAAAAAGCTGCTGGTACACAAGTAGCCACCATCATTGTAACCCATCAGGATGGTCTATACAAAAAATTAGGCTAATCACAATTGACACCAAAACCATTTAATCAATATCCCAACCTCACATACAATACTTCAGTCTTCTGAAACTCACGTGCGTGGAGTGATTTGTGTCTTTTGATGTAAAGTAAATGAATTTTACGAAGAAATGAACCACATGCCTCTTGTTGTCAAAAGAAAGCTCTTTTAAAGATATTAACATGGATGGGATCTGTGACATGTACATTTAGTAGCACACACTCAAATCTCCAGATATTAATGGTATTCCACGAAACGTCTGAAAAAAAAAACCAAGGCCTCTTTATAAACCATTAACAAACCTCCTCCAACACTCACTCAAGACAAAGATTCAACCCATTGACTATAAAACTTCTAATGTAGTTCCCACCCATAAAAAGCGACAGAACCCGCCAAATGATAAATTCTAGGGAACAAGTCAGAATTTCGAAAAGGCTAGCCTCGCTTCACTACCTTGCTTGAACTGTTTGAACAAGCAGCAGCTGTAATGAATGTAGAGCATGCGATATGGTATACAGGTACTGTAGCTCTTGAATTCGTGTAAACCAAAAAACGCATAAATAATTCAACGCAAGAATGCGTGTTAATAAAGGAGAAGCGTCCAGGGTCCACTCTCATCCATTAAGGTCGACCTGCTAAATAGAAGCTAACGCGCTAAATAATTGTTCATGTTGACCAGGTTCATGGGAAATGTCAAGGTAAGGCCGTTGTGAGTGGTGGGCGGTGAAAATTGTGAAAACGTATCTAGACCTCGCAGCAGTCTGCGATAATGTTACTCTTATTAAACCGATTAAATGGCCACTATTTTAACTACGTTATTATAAACTTTCTTATTTATGTTTCGTTTTCTATTTAGTAAGGATATCTAGAAGATGGGAGCCGAACGGCTTCACACTGAGACAATGACCGCTCGGCTAATTCGTCCTAATAATATTAGCAATATAAGAACTGGTATTCAAAACTTCAAAAAGATTATTCTGAAAGAAATCCTCAGACCAACTAATTTCCGAAAGCCAAATGAGCTGGATTGGCTCCTCTCGTTCGTAAGCTCTATGTTTAAACTTGCAGTTAATACTTGCACTTTATACCTAGTCTTGCTATAGTTAAGCGTATATATAATATACATGTTATGTTCTAACACAACGGGGCGTCTGCTAGCTTGCCCTTACTGCTCAAGGCTGTTAGTGGAGCTGTTAACAGAACCGGGCGTTAGAAGAAATATTCAGCCCCTCAAAACACCGTCGCACAAACAAGTTGGGTCCCTGTCCAAATTCCAAATTGGCAGGAATAGGGAACAGCTGATTAGTAATCACATGTTTCAATTACTAATAAAAGTTGTTTTTTCAGTTGAAATGCAATTTTTAAAACACGCTCTGCATCTTCTAGGTCAAAAAAGTCACACGATCACCCGACGCTTAGTGCGGAAACGTCCCGAGAGAAACAAAATCATGGAGTGTGGCGGTTGTTGATACATATTTTTCTTTTTTTTTTTTACCAATTCTGTTTCTTCTTTCCTTTTCGGTTAAGGGTAGCAGTGTATACTTTCTCGCACACGCAGAACGCAATGAGAGGACGACACTGAGTTCTTTGACCCCAATGTTACCTTTTTCCTGTGCCCACTAAGTATGTATTTGTTCCCTGGAGTGTCATGGGTCCAGGGTTGCAGCCAAGAATCCGCACTACACGGGAAGACAACTGTTCTATTCGAGGAATAAAAGCCGTCATTTTCTCCTGCTCTCTTTAATTAAAATCCCCGTTGTTAACATCCAAGTGCACCGAACCCACACGCAGCTCTGCTGCTGCACGGCTCTCCCCTAGAAAGCCCACTCTGACGTCACTGGCAGCTTCGGCAAAAAAAACCAACACATGCCTACAGAGACACACTCTTTATTTTTTTTTTCTTGGCCGAGAGAGATTCAAGCGCCTTTAGATATGAGGACTAAGTAGGCGTTTGAAAAAAAAAAAAACACTGAGGAAATAAATTAATCCTTGAGACCTCTGTTGACCACGGCGTCACATCGCGCGATTGGTTCGCTGCAGCTGCGTTCTAGGGCTGGACTAAGTGACGTCATGCAGATGTTTTAAAAGAACGGCGTCTGTTCTGCGCAGATCTGTGCGCGATGAGAGCAGTCGCGTTTTCCTACCCCAAGGCGGTAGTTACTGCTCCAGCTGCCCTGGCTGCTACGGGTCTGGTTCCGGGCGTTTTGTGAACCATCCCGTGAAGCCGAGCAAGACATAATCCTGAGCTAGAAGAACACAGCTGCTTAAGGTTTGGCTCCACGACGTGTTTCTAGGTGCCGGAACCACAGTTATTGGAAAAAAGAAACTGATAAAGGAAACTCTTGACCACTTCATCATCGTGTTGGTAGACAGGTACAAACAGAAAAGCAGAACAGGAGTCCGCAGGCAGCTGTGGGTGACGTCACCAGCAGTGCTTTTGCTTTGCAATGTAATTGCAAGTAAAGTTGCTAAAAGAGGTTATGTTGCCTGCTTATGGCCATTAGAATGGCACATATTGTATATCTAGTATGTACAATATATGTGTGTTTGTAAATTAAGATTATTTCTTGAAATATGTCTGCTAGTACTCTTTAGAAAAAAAACAACATCAATGGACTGAAAACAGTTATACATTTGCACCCTTCTAGATACAGTAGGTGTGAACCTACAGTAGGAAAAGAACACACTGTAAGTTAACAAGAAGGGTTAGAAAAGAGAGGAGAGTTAGAAAAGGCCCATATAGCCCATTAGGAAGTTAGTGGTCAGTTTATCTAAGGATCACATCTAGTAGTCTCTGAAATAAGCCAGGATATCAGCTTTACAAACAGGGCTGGGTACCTTGTTCCACACTCCCACCACCCTTTGTATAAAAAAATGCCTCTTTTTCTTGGTTTTAAATACCCATGTATTTTCCACTTACCATTTTACATTAAAAAAAAACATCGATTTAAAATGCCTTTAGATTTAGCTCGGAAGACTTGAAGTTTGAAGTTGTTCAGACTGAAGAACTCCAGAGAGAGGCTTTTTTATCTTGGTGGTTATAGGTGGACTATAAGCGTTCAAATAAATGATCCACTGTAGATACATTAAAAAGAATAACAAAAAATTAATAGTTACATGGTGAAGACTTCACATCACCAAACAAGTTAAGCAACATAGCAGGAGCTACCAGTATCTGTTAAATTCCATGAGCATCAACTTTGTGAAGTCAAGCGAAGACAATGTAATAAAGACACAGAATGTATCGCAGTGAGAGCTTGGAATACATGGTGATAAGTTTATCTTATTGCAGTAATGTAGTACACATTATTACATATACAATGCCTTATGGAAATGCTTAAAAATTGCATAGAAAACATTCTAGAAGAATGTATATACTTGGAATCTGAAACATTATGAGAATGAATACATTTCAATGACTGCATCATTAAAGTTTAAAAGAAATTAAGTTACAACAGTCTGAACATGCACCCAAAAAACGTGTCTTCACACTTCAGAGTGTAAACTCCAGCAATTCAATAGTAAAATTAGCCTGAGTCCACATTACATTGTAATTTATGTGATGTTTGTTTAAAATTTAACTGCAAGCTCACTGGTTTGTTGAAGTTTTATGTTTGGGCTCTGAAAGATGTCAAGATGATATGCAATTCTCTCAAACTCAAGCTTCAAATCTTGTGTGGGATTGTAATTTCTGGCCTCATATTCTTACCAACAGGACGAGGGGTGAACATACTTGCTACTCTGAGCATACTATTAAGAGCTTACATGACAATAAGCAAACATTGTTCCTGCAATCTGATGATTAAGGACATCTGGAAGCAGGTAATTGTGAGGCAAGTGCAGTGACTTCAACAAGGCACACGTGATCTCATAGTTAAGACTGCAATCACGTTCGCTGGTGGTGCCGGTCCTGAGTAATGTGGGTGTGGTGTAATAAGTTTCACATGAAAATGAAAGAAAAGCACCTAGTCAAGTAGTCTGGCTTCTCAACCCCTGTCAGTGTACAGCATGTAAGGAGACCAGACGTAATAAGGTAAGACTGTGCTTTGTAATTGAGCTAAAGTGTGAATGTAATATTACTTATATCAGTGTACTTGTCTGTCAATTACCTCTGAGTTCTCAGTGGGCTTTCACCCCTTCTCGCTGCAGTTAGGATTTTAAAGTAGACAACCAGTCCTAGTTCTTTCTCAGCAAGGTGCAGCAGCAGATGAGGACATAAGAATATGCTAACAATATGTGTGAACTTAAAAAGTGGATTAAACTAGGTATGATTTGAAAAAAAAATCAGCTAGAGTGTTAGGTAATTGTACATTTTTCAAAAGCGTATCTATGTACACGTCGGGCATAGGTTTTTGATAAGAGCAGTATTTGCACAAGGTAAGCGATAATGGAAGACTGCAAAAGAGACTTTGATCTGGAAGCTTCTCATGTTTTAGTTCCGTCTTTTATTTACAAGCACAATGCTTTTGTGGTGTTCTTTGGTTAAAATATAGTTTCTAGTAGTAAAAATAATAAAATATTTAAACCTTCAATGTCTGGGTAAAATCTAGATCAGGAATATTGTATCTTTACTTTGGAAAATTGTCTTTATATATTTGGTTGAAACTCTCCAATAAGACAAGAGGGACATGTAGAAAATAATTCTGCAGCTGTGTGTTGCAGTAAAATACTGTACATTCCTGGCCAGAGATACATTTTATTGAAACTTATTAAAAATTATAGCAAATTGTATTCTATTAACAGTAAAAGGTCTAGAACTCCAGAGCATTAAAATAAAACACTTCAAAGACAGTTTAAATGACATAGTAGTGAATTGTAATATTAATGGTATCTTCAATGTACTTACTGTATGTCATACTGTATGACAAAGGGTCAAGGATGAATTCAGGAGATACGCTTTTCAGATCAGAACAATATTTGTCATTAAGTTACAAGCATTCTGATTTTTAAAATAAAAACAAAATATATGGATGGGAATTACACTGCAAAAAACTGTAAACTCAGTGTCAAATTGAACAAAGATGACTCATGTACTTATATAGATGTTGATGGAACACAATTCTATATTACTATTGCATCCTCAATGGTTAAGATATAATATAGCCTATTATAGGAGATGTTTCAGTTGTTCTAGAAATATTTGATTACATATTTAATCTGCAATTCTAATGTGTCTTAAACTGTTTAGATACAGTTTCTTATTTTATGAGGTCAAAGTGGATCAAGCACAGTCAGACATAATAAGTGCTCCCAAAATAGTTTTATTCTACCATCTGTACTGATCTGTTTCAGACTATTAAATAGATTTTACCACCTTTGCAAATGATCACAGCCATTTTGAAAAAAAAACCCCAACAACAGCATTTTGGCATGTTGGAGGTGACAGTTAAACAGGAGGAGAAATGCCCTGTATTTAACTCTGATGTTAAAGCACCGTCCGTTCCTTGCTCTGCTGAAAGGCCTGTGAAGAAAACGAAAGGTCAAATAAAACCTGCTATAGCTTTTACAACTGATCATAAATGAAACATTCTTGTACTGTGAAATTAATGAATTCATATTCAAGTTCCGTTAACTTATAGTGACTGCCTTTTCTTAAACAACAACAGACACGTACACTGTACATAGTGTAGGCTTGTGGCGCTGGTCAGGGTTAGCTACAGTATATCATGCTGAAGTGTCCTAGGAATGGTGAAACAGCTGTCTGGATTAACATTTATCAAGCACAGTCTGGCTGTGAGGAATTCCATCGAAAAGAAAATGCTAACAGGCGTTTGAAAGGTTTTTATTATCTTTTATTTTTCAAGTATAGTTTTCTTCCAATACAGTTGGAAAATGTCACTGGAGAGTGAACAGCAGAAACCAGCTAATGGAAATAAGCATGGCGATGGAATGAGGGCAAGGCCATAACGACTTCAGTAGAAGAGTGGTTTCATTTGAACAAGGTCCAAACATAACAATGCAGAATGCAGGCTACTCCACTATTTAAAATGTTACATCTTTTAACTCAAAGTAAAGTTCAGTGAACGACAACTGAATGCCTTTAAAACTAATAAATTTGCCAAACAAACTACAAACAGTATTTTCATCAATTAGTGAAAGATATCCCTAGACCTAATGCTTGTAGAAGCAAAATAAGAATAAGATTCTCAAAACATCTAGTAATATTAACACTTTTATCAGTATTTTGTCATAACAGGTTGCAATAATACATATTATTAGAGACAGATTCTTCCCACAAACTGAGATGACTGAACTCCACCCCCTGCCACTGGATCACACTGGTGTTCTTTTTTTAAAGTTGTATGTTATTTCACTTGTTGTTGTTGCTGCTGTTCTGTGTTTGTTTTTGGCGATCCCTTTAACGTCTTTGTTATTGGAGCACGTGTACAAATAAGCATTTCATTGCACTTTCAGTGCATATGGCAAAACACTGAACTGAACTATGTGTTACAGGTACTTAAAATCTGAATGACGTACAAAAATGTATAATCAAAAGTTAAAACATATCGCCCAGAATAATGATGTCCTGGGCATACAATTGTGACGGTGTTTATTTTTCTTTCTTTTCCGACATGGAGGACTGAAACGTCTCTGTGACGGAAGAAATGATACCTCGTTGGTCTCTACAGATAAGGTAAAGACGAGACTACAAGAGACCGCGCAACCCACGTGGCCGCGCTTTGGCAGGGGAGACCGGGGAAACCCAGATTCATGAAGCCGAGGGTGAGAGGACGACGGAAGCAAGCCTTCAAATGAAAGGGGATGTCGCGGCTTTTAAAGAATATAAACCTTGCGCGATCAAGACGATGCAGTACTCCAAGCGCCATTGCTTCTGGACCGTTGTGGGGGTCTTGACTTACCTCCTTGACATCGGGACCGATGTCTGGGTTGCCTTCCAGTACTTTATGGATGGACGGTACGCCTGGTTTGCGCTGACTCTCTTATTCGTGGTCAGTGCAACAGTTACAATTCAGATATTCAGCTACTCCTGGTTCAAAGATGACCGAGAGAGAGAGCGTGAAGAATTAACACAGGAAGAGCAAGAGGCTCCGGGGCACTGTATCTTTCTCTTGCACCTGCTGCAGATGGGGATATTTACGAGGTTGTATGAAATTGTTTTTTTTTTTCACAATTACGTTAAGTTTTCGTATTGTAGCAGACGTGTTTCTTTTAAAACTTTTTGCCGTTCTGTCGGACAAAAATACCCTTGTAGCGAGGATATACGAGACCATCGGAAGGGTAAAGTCAGTCAATTTTATCGCCAAATCAACCCTTCGAATTGTTAGGAATTGTTATCGTGGTGCGCTCGAAATCACAAAAACATGACATATTCAAGAAGAGAAAGGAAAATCATAAATAGCATACACACATCATGCATAAAATACAATTTGCAGTATTTGCATTACAGCGAAGACAGAATACGCCAAATCACAAATACATATTTTAATAGTTTTATACCAGTGTACATAAGTTAATAATGAGGTGAGATGGCAGATGTCAAGGGCGGAGTAGATAGAAGTGCAGGCTGAACTCCAGGAAAAAATTTCCCAAGTGGTTTGGCGGCCAAGAGGTGAGAGTTTTTATTAGCGTAGATATTGTGTTTTCTCAATGTTACCCTGGGGCTATAGGCTGTTTGCTATTCTAGACCAGTATTTTATGCGACTGTGATATTGTCTGGACTTGCTCATGTTAATGCTAGTCTCACTAAATTTGGAGTAAATGAATCTTAGATTTTCTGTGGAACACTGCAACCTGAAAATCATATTAGTACTTTATGTTAATTGCAAAGCTCACCATTTTGCAGTTACAAACAGGTGTGTTCTGCTTAACTTTTTTTAACATCTTTAAAAAACACATCTACTGGGATTATTATATAGCACCTAGGCGCTGTTGATGTTGATGCACTAAAAGGTTTTACTTCCCTATTCACATTCTCTTTCTAAACGACCTTACCATTTTAATTTTAAGTTCAGTGGCACCTTTTTCTTCATTAATCAAAAACTTTTCGTCCTGGCCAAATTTCCCCTTGGGCTTTACCAGTCATGGCCTCCTAATAATCCCCCTCTATGAATTGGCTTCATCACTCTGTTCTCCTCCCCACTGAGAGCTGGTGTGTGGTGAGTGTACTGGTGCACTATGACTGCTTTTGCATCATCCAGGTGGGGGCTGCACGCTGCTGGTGGTGGAGGGGAGTCCCCATTACCTATAAAGTGCTTTGAGGGGAGTTCCCAGAAAAGTGCTATATAAGTGTATTATTATTATTATTATTATTATTATTATAATGCATTGGGAAGCAATCTTAAAACATGCAACTCCTAATTGGACAGATCAACACAGATCATTTTACTGTAGGTCCATTGCTGTTCCTGATCATTATTAACAATCTACAGTACCTTTAAAGCGCTTTTAGTGGAGTGTCCAGAAGCAAGCAAGTGTTCAGCATATGGCATTGTCAGAAACTCTGTACGGCTGAAAATGCCCTATCTGGAGAGGTCCCAAACCTCTCCCAGCTCTTTTCAATGAGATGAAGACTGTGGCACTGATGGAGGCCCGGAGAATCCAGAGATGGGCAGTGACACTGTGAGCCTTTGAATACTCCATAGTGTACAAGACAGGGAAGGATTGTGTGAATGCCGATGCTTTAAATCATCTTCCACATCCAGAGACACCTGAGAGCCCAGAGCCTGACGACAGAGTGTTGCTCTTTGAGGATGCAGACACTGACCTGGTGAAAGCCATCCAAGTCGGATCATGGAAATGTACAGACCCTATTCTACCCAGAGTAAGAGACTGTGTGCTTAAATGCTGGGAAGAACAAACCGAGAGAAGTGGACGTGTATCCTGTAATCTCAGAGACTTCAGCTCTTACAATGGATTGTTTATACATCATAAACAATTATACAGCTTTAGCAATTGATGCATACCTCAGATGGTCGTGTCAGACAACGGAGCATGTTTTGCCAGCACAGAATTCAAGGAATTCATGAGAAGGGATGGTATTATTCACGTAACTTCAGGCTTCTTGAAATGGGCTGGTAGAGTGTGCTGTTCAGACTTTAAAGGAAATTGTGGGGTAAAAAGCTCTGAGGGGAGTATATCAGCTAAAGTAGGTCGAGTGCTTTTCAGTTACAGGATCACACCACAAACCACAAGAAAACAGTCCCCTGTTGAAATGTTAATGAGCCACCAACTGCATTCCACCCTTGACTTAGAGTAGCCAGACCTAAAAAAGAAAACGAGAGAAAACCAACAACAGCAGCAGAAGACAGGATGTGACGGGCAGACTTCAGGATTGTAATTTCCAAAAGGGAGACGATGTTTTAAACCAGAAACCTTAGTGATGGTCCAGAGCAGATCCCGGGACTGCAAAAGCAAGAGGTGCAGTGTCATGAACTGGGAGGCAGAGCGTACAGGAGGTGGAAGTGTGGGGAGACGTCATGTGGATCATATTCATCGAGGGCATGAAAAACCGAGAAAGAGCAGCAAAAGTGTGGAGGCAAGTCAATCAATCAGGCCCAGAACGCTCAGACTTGGTCATGGTGTCACCAGCCGGTTCATTCATAGCAGCAGAAACCCCCAGGCCAACAACACCACCGGAAGGTGGAAAAAGATGGGGAGCAAGCTGCCTTTCACAGAGAACCAGCAAACTTCCATGGTATTTGAAAGATCTTGAACTGGGAAATTCAAAAGTTCACTAGGGTGGTAGTTTTGTTTCAGAAGTGTAACTGTGTGTTCTGTTAAACCTGTAAAAAAACAAACTCCAGGCTTAAGGGAGATGGAATGTAGTAGATTGTATTTACTGGTGGTGCCACTAGAGGGAAGTATACTTTAAGTATACTTAAGTGCTTTACTAATACTAACATAACTGTATCTGTTGATGGGTAGCACAGTGGGACCCTGACTTCAATTCTGGACCTGGATTGATGTGATTGATGTTGAGTTTGCATGTTCTCCTCATGTTCTTTTGGGATACCTTCAGGTGCCTGTAAAATTCACTCTGATGTGAGTGTGTGCATATTGGTGTCTTTGTGTGCCCTGCAATTATGTCTGAAACATGATTTCTGCAACATGCGTGCAGGTGAGTGTGAATTCCATTGTCAAGTTCAGTTTGTTAGAAACCTCCTGACACTTCACAATTACAAAATGACTGTCATGCCTTTGTGCTATTTACAATAAATGTTAACACGCAGAGCAGACATTCATAATTCTGTCAGTATCCATTAGTTCCACATGACCATGAACTATGAGTGCTTATTAAGGTTATGCTGTGTGTCTACTTTTGTCAAAGATTGTCCTTTCCGTGTGATCTGAGAGACTTGTGTGGGAGCGTGTTTATTTAAGCATGTTATTTATGTCATTGAAAAAATTGACTTGAAGTAAATAAAGTACAGCTCCTTTTCTGAAACAAGCTTCAGGCAATAGCACTGTTTGGTCAATAGCGTAGCACATGGAGGACAGCATTGATCAATTCAAAAGAAAGTTCGTGAGTGTATCATTTCCTCTGTCAAAATGATTCTTGGGGAATCAAGCCTGCTAGTTTCATCCTAATCTTTCCCTTCTTCAAAGTTATTTGAAAAACATTTTTAAAGCCCCTGGAAATGGCCTGAAGGAATGTATTAGTATTTTGCGGTAGTTGTTTTTTCCTTACATTATATTGTTGAAAATGATTCAATTACAGTTGAACCCATATCTGATATTTTGGAACCCATTCCTTCCAAGACAAAGTCAATAATATACTGTGGAGTGCCCCAGGGATGTGTGAATTTACCACTGCTCTTCACTCTTCACTTCACTAGATGAATGATTGTGTTGCCAGTGGTCCAGATCAGTTCCTCATCAACTTTTCTGATACCTCCACCTTACTTTCTTTGATGAAAGATAATGATTGATCAGAATGCCTGGATTTTAAATACTTAAACTAAAAAACAGAATAAATTGCCTTTGGTCTTTGAACAGGATGAATACCCACCCCCAGTTATCATTTGTTATGGGCCCTTTAAAGAAGTTATATCCTCTAAATATCTGTAAATACACATACAGTAGATGCTAATCTGTCTGGGTAGGCATATGCTGACTTTATATGTGATACAGTGTGACAACAAATTTACTTCCATAGTAGGTTACAGGTTTTTGGTGCTAGTAGACAGATTCTGTCTGTGTTTTTCAGTTCTGTGGTACAAAGTGCTGTGCACTATGGGATAGCTGTCTGGTATAACAATCTTTCTGTGCAATAAAAAGCCTATACATTCGGACTCTTCAGGATGTGATCTAAGATAGTAGGGCTTCCAGCTGAGCTGAGCTTACGTTACAAGTATATTGAGACTAGATGTTAGTAGCTCATCTGATCCCTCACATGTTCTGCTTGAAGAATACCAGCTGATGCCTTCCAACAAGCTGTTTTGAAGTTTATGGGCAAGTGCAATTAGTGGTTAGTTGCAAAAATGAAGGGTAACTGTGCAATTATAGCGACTCAGGGTGGTTGTAGGGGAATTAAACATGAGTTCTGGTAATCTACGTGGATTCCTGTAGGAGTGAGGGGTAATGACTTTGTAAGGGTTGCTGTCTTTCATGTAATGTTATATTTCTTTTTAATGTCATGTTTATATGTACTGTTTGTATGTTTTTATAAGTCTCTGTGTAAAACATACTGTAGGTGCAGTGATGCAAAACAAATGTCTGAGAAATCAGACAATAAAGTATTATTGGACCATATTGTATCGTATTTACTCCCAAGAACCCAAGAATGTTGCTTTATTTTCATACCAAAATACACATTTCTCTCTGTATATCTATACGTTTTCACAACAGCAAGAACTCTGTTTCTTTAAGTTGGTGAGATGACAGCTGCAGTTAAATTGCCCAGTAAAAGAAAAGAATGGCAGTTGTATAAAACTTTTATTTTTTATTGTCTTTATGCTCTTTAAAGGTATATCTGGCTTCTTGGTAAAGGGTTCAAAGCAATGAAGTCCAGATGCTCTGTGAGTTACCAGGGAAATAACATCCACTGTGTGGCGTTCGCTGAGGCAGCCGACGTCAGCATGCTCAGGCTGTTCGAGACCTTCCTGGAGAGTGTTCCCCAGCTCGTCCTGCAGCTGTACATCATCCTGGAATACGGCAACATCATCACCATTCAGTGTAAGTGCAGAGCTACAGTATGTACTGCTGGCGAGCTGCACAGAGCGAAAACACCTGGCCACCATTAGTACAAGTACAAGGTGAAAATGGAAAAAAAAGTCTTTCAAAAAGAAACTTTCATCCTGATCTATTACAAAAAAAAACATTTCAGTAGTTTGGTCAAATTCTAATAATGACAAAATGGAGCAGTGTAGTGGCTCTGTGGCTCAGGATCTGCGCCTGTGGCTGGAAGGTTGCTGGTTTGTATCCCGCGGCCGGCAGAGGAATCCTACTCCGTTGGGCCCCTGAGCAAGGCCCTTAACCCCAGCTGCTCCAGGGGCACCATATAAATGGCTGACCCTGAGCTCTGAACCCAAGCTTCTCAAGTGATCTTATCTTAAAATGAACTGAAGAATATTAAGAGATAGCACACTTAATATTTTGGTAAACTCACCAGGCTGAGGAAATGACGGTTCTGGTCAGAGATGTTTCCTCACTGAGGAATGAAACAGGGATGCAGCTGCAAGGGTGAAGTTGGGGTGAAGAGAGGGGTAGCCATGGAGTATTTTGACTTCCTCTTGAACATCCTTTAAATGACACCATTAAGTAATATGGTTTAAATATGTCACCCTTTTCAACTGGATACAAAGTGTTGGAATGTACAGGATCAGCTGGGGAAATCTGATTGTCAGCTTTTCTTTGTGCAGAAAATTTTAGAGCTGCTCAGCAGTTTGCTAAAAATACAATACCTGTTGTGCCATGTCAGTAGTTACGTGAGAAATTAAGTATTTTATGCTTTTACTAACCCTTCATCTTTAACTGAATTTCCAGATATTACCATCCTGACCTCGTTCTTCAGTATTGCCTGGGCCACTGTGGACTATCAGAGGTGTCTTCGGAGATCCTTACATTATAAGGAAGAAATGCATGCTGGCTTATCCACTGTGGTGTACCTGCTTTATAAACTCTTCACAGTGACCTCACGTGTGTTAAGCATAATTCTCCTGACCATTTTGAATGTGGTCTGGACTTCGGCATTGGTTGTTGTGTGGCTGTTTGGCACTCTTTGGGCCTTCAGACAGAAGACAAATTTCTGCACATCCAAAAATTTGGAGGTTTTTTATCGAATGATTGTAGGAGTTCTCCTTGTTTTCACATTTTTTAATGTGAAAGGACAAAACACGAAAGTATCAATGACAATTTACTATATACTTTCTGCATTACAGATTTTGTTCATTATTTTAGTAATTTACTTTTTGAAGCCATCAGCTCAAAGGACAGATTATTTCTTTCCAATTTGTATCGCAGTAATATGCACTTTTGTTTTGGGTATTTTTTGTCTTGTTCTTTACTATAAATTCTTTCACCCCAAAAAATACTGTGTTGTGGAAGCTGATGAAGTCGACGGGTTGGAATTGGGGGCAAGCAGACAAAAACCGTCGCGAATGAACACTTTTTTACAGCAGTAAAATTTGTTTTGCTTGTGGAAATGTTTATTCCTAGCATTGCATATAAAGCACACTGGGTGGCGCCAGTGTTACAACTTTTTTTGGTGTAAAAATTCAGGCACAGAAGTTCATCTCACTTGAATTGAAAATATTTCACCAAAATAATGGCTCTTTGTAGGTTGGATCTGTAAAGGATATTTTTAACTAAAGCTAAAAATAATTATATGTATATCAATGCCCACATGGTATATTTGAACATTGATATGCATTCAATTTTCCTGTACTTGTATACAGTATATATTTAATGTTTCTGAGTGTTCTGATTATTTATAAATTGATTATTTATACTTTCCCAAATGTATTAAAATATTTCACTTTATTTTGCATTTCCCTATCCCTTGCAACCCAATCACTGTTTCTTTTTATATATTGTTAAAAAGATCTCTCAGAATGAACTGGCATTATCTTTTACAACACTGGATT
Source organism: Atractosteus spatula (assembly GCF_055471065.1). Taxonomy (NCBI): domain Eukaryota; kingdom Metazoa; phylum Chordata; class Actinopteri; order Semionotiformes; family Lepisosteidae; genus Atractosteus; species Atractosteus spatula. The sequence goes on along the minus strand of NC_142711.1, from coordinate 8,148,601 downwards.
TTGCACAACTACTAACACTCAGCTGCTGGCCTGTGGTTGTGTTAATAGTAGGTTATTTATTGAAAGCCACTGGTGTAGAAAAAGGATTGATACAAAGAAACTGGGGAATGAACAGCAGAGCATCTCTCTTAAAATGATGTTGAAAAGTGGCATTCAATAATTAAAACACTTATTTTAACAATTAATTATTCATTGATTTTTTTATATTTGTTATTTCTTGTATTCCTACATTTATTAATTTGTTTAAATTTTGACAAAATATGTTGTACATGGATCACCTGTGGGAAACTCGCATGGTTTTAGGTAGAGTAGTAGGGTAGTTTATTGCCATATGTACATTGGAGTTCTTAATCGTACTGATCTCTCGGGACATACACAGTACAACAGACAACACCACACAATGTAGACAGTACATCACATAATAAATAATAACAACAGGAACAATGAATATGTTGTGGACAATAAATATTTAGTAGTGAGAAAAAAACAGGGTAGACCATGCAAAAAATGCAGAGTGCAGGTGTGTATTGAGTCTGAGGCATTGCAGTTAGCTTTTGAGGATGTGTACTGCAGTAGGATAGAAGCTGTTTTTGAGTCTAGTGGTCTTTGCTTTAACAGTGAGGTACTGCTTACCAGAGCACAGGGGGGAGAACGTTTTGTGGTCGGAATGGTTGGGATCCGGAATGATAGATTGGGCTTTATTGTGACAGCGGATAGTGTGAATCCTCTGTGCCGTTGTCACAAGCCTTTGTAGTGCATCTCTGTCATGCCTGGTAGTACTGCTGTACCACACAGTGATGCCACCAGTGAGGGCACTTTCTATGGTGCTGCAGTAAACGTTAATGAGGAGCTGCTTCCCCATTCTGCATTTCTTTAAGCACTGCAGAAAGTGCAGGCATTGTTGTGCCTTTTTCAGACAGGCTACACTGTTGTGAGACTGAGCCAAGTCGGTGGAGATCTGCAGGCTGAGGAACCTGAAGCAGCTGACAGTTTCCACTGCTGTGCCATTGATGCTGGTTGGGGCGTGACTCCCTCTGCGTCTCCTTAAGTCCACAATGAGCTCTTCTGTCTTGTTGACATTCAGGGCCAGATTGTTGTTAAGACACCATCTTGTAAGGTTTAACAGTTTCATAACTAGCCACTTCTGCCTTGTGTCATTGTGACTGATTGACAACACTACAAAACACTTCTCAGATACTGTACATGAAGCAAAAAGCATTTTCCATTTCACTTGAAAACTGTCCTGTGTTTACTAACAGCTTAGGTCCGGAAGTCTGATTGTCATCCCTATATAGAACGTGTTACATTGTTCAAATAATAACATAATAACCACACTTAATGTATCATTAATATTTTTACTGTAATACTCCTCAAGACGTAATAAGCCATGAACACTGAAATAATGCTTTTGTTTTTTAACATCATTAGTTTAGTAATTGCAAATTAATGTCATGAAAGTGCTGCTTAGATGTCAAATGTATTGTATAATATGTCAATGATTGTTATGTAGGATTCAAAAGTGTGCATATTCAAGGACTTATGCATGATTACATTGGCTTATTCACAATTTCAATCTGAATATTTCATACCTTGCCTCAGCTCCATTGAGCACCAATGAACGTAGGGAAGACTAGGGAAGAAATTAACATGCAGCTGGTAGTTAACTTGCAACTCCAGTCCATCCACATACAGCAGTCCAGGCTCATGTAAAACCACGGCTATGGATTTACACCAAAGACAGGTGTCTGGTATTAAAGGATTCTGTTGCTTTAAGGTGTAGTTCAATGTTATTCAGTGTAGCAGTTAGAAAAGGTAGGTGAGTGCCTTGAGAAACATGGAAATCAGCTTGAATGTATACAAGATAGGTCTTGATAGATAGACACGTAACTGGAGTATTTGACACATTCAGCATGAAATATATTTAGATGTTCAGAATACTTTAAATAAGCTACCCTATAAAAGACTAATTGTCAAATTACAGGCAATAGGTACTGTGGGAAGTGTGTTTGTTTGGATTAAGAATTCATTAATAGCTTGAAAATGCCACTGATCAAATTGAACACCTTCTATGCTCAGTTTGAAGCCAGCAACACAGAACCAGTCAACAGAGCTGCCCCCTCCGCAGCTGACCAGGTGCTCTCACTGCAGATGAGGTGAGGAGATCTCTGCTAAAAATGAACACACACAAGGCTGCAGGACCCGACGGCATACCCAGTCGCGTCCTCAGAGCCTGCGCCAGTCAACTGGCGGGTGTATTCACAGACATTTTCAACATGTCCCTGGCCCAAGCCGTAGTCCCCACCTGCTTCAAGATTACCACCATCATCCCAATACCGAAGAAAACCACAGTGGCATGTCTTAATGACTACCGACTGTTGGCACTAACACCAGTCATCATGAAGTGCTTCGAGAGGCTGGTCATGAGGCACATTAAGGACACCATTCCAAACACAGTGGACCCGTACCAATTTGCCTACCGGCCCAACAGATCCACAGATGACACAATCTCCATTGCCTTACACACTCCCCTATCCCATCTGGATGAAAAGAACACATACGCAAGACTACTATTCATCGACTTCAGCTCAGCTTTTAACACTATCATTCCAGAGAAACTAGTCAAGAAACTCAGCGCACTGGGTCTCAACACCACCCTCTGCAACTGGATTCAGGACTTTCTGACAGGCAGACCTCAGGCTGTCAGGCTTGGAAACCACACCTCCAGCACACTAACTCTGAACACTGGGGTCCCCCAGGGTTGTGTGCTTAGTCCATTGCTCTACTCCCTCTACATCCACGACTGAAAGGCCAAACACAACACCAACTCCATCATCAAGTTTGCCGATGACACCACAGTTGTAGGTCTGATCACAGACAATGATGAGAGGGCCTACAGGTAGGAGGTCAATCTCCTTACAACGTGGTGTGAAGACAACAACCTCACCCTCAATGTCAGCAAAACCAAGGAGCTGATCGTTGATTTCAGAAAACTGCAAAACGGACATGCCCCTATCTACATCAACGGGACTGAAATGGAAAAGATCAGAAACTTCACATTTCTTGGCGTCCGTATCACCGAGGACCTCACATGGTCTCTCAACACTACCTGTCTGATCAAGAAAGCATAACAGCACCTGTACTTCCTAAGACGGTTGAAGAAGGCTAAGATATGTATCCAGATCCTCACTAACTTTTACAGATGCACTACAGAAAGCACACTGACAGGTTGAATCATAGTGTGGTATGGCAACTGCAGTATTACTGACCACAAAGCCCTATAGCAGGTGGTGAAAACTGCCCAGTCCATCACTGGGGTTGCTCTCCCATCCATCCAGGACATTTATGACAGACGGTGCTTGAGGAAAGCTCTAAGCATCAGCAAAGACCCCACACAACCCAACTACAGACTATTTGACCCTCTACCATCTGGAAAATGGCACTCGGGCCCAGACTACCAATCTCAGTGACAGTTTTTACCCCTGCACTGTCAAACTATTAAACTTCCAGCCTCTCTCACCTACGATCTGAACCTCACAGTGCCTCCTCTCTTACCAAAACTCAAACACACATTGAAATCTACCTCTACCTCACATGTCAAGAAGCTCACTCCCCATAATTTTCTATCCTTTGTTTCATTCTGTTGATGTATGATTTTGCACTGCACATTACCTGTTACCTGTTGTTGTTGTGTACATTGCCTGTTGTCTCTGTTTTTCTTTTCTTATACAATTGTATTGTTGTTTTTTTGTATTTCTTACCGTCTGAGAGCTAGCTAAATAGCATTTCATTATACCATATACCTGTATATGAGTATAATGACAATAAACTTGAACTTGAACTTGAGCTTGAAGTGATGTAATTAGTGGAGTGCCACAGGGATCTGTACTAGGACCTGATGCAAGTTTTCAAAATCGCCAAAGCCATCAACAGAGTCAGCTCTGTGGACATCTTCCAAATCAACACTGAAACATGACCTATGGGAGACAGATATTGGATTTGGAAATGAATTTCAAACTGAGAACAGCAGGCATTTTTTATGCAAAAGTTTGTGGAAGTATGAACATGCTACCCAGCTATATTGTTGAAATGGCTTAATGGGTTCATTGAATCCATAGGCTGCTTATCTTCAAATGGGTTAGATGGGCCCATCATGAGGTGAATGCCCTGTCTTATGTTCTTCAATGGATAAAGTTATTAGAAATTTTGAGGTCTGCTTCCTGTCAGGAGTATACGAAAGACCAAAAATGAGACAAGGCAGCTCAGAATTGCCCGTGTGATATGTATAGCGTATGTTTCTACTTCCTGTGTGTATAACATTGTGCTTATTAATGTTTATTTTCCAATGATTGTTTGTTCATCATCAATCAATCCAATGATTGTGATTTTGTCTGTTTGTTCTGTTTTTAGTAGGTAAATCTGAATGTACAGTATAATTGTTTCTTTGGTTCTGCAGGAGCTACTTCTCTTTTAAGAATTAAAAGATACATTTTAGTTTCAACTATAAAATTGGTTCCTTCAAGACTGCATTGATTTCTTAGATTTAATGATCTGTTTGCTAGTTATTTTTCTAAATTATACATTTTTTAAACATTCATTTTGGACAGATATTTACCAGACCATGGAAACAGTAAGGAATACATTCCATGTAATGCTGTTTCCACCTTGAACAGCTATAGCACCCCAGATCAACACCTTTGTGATGAATAGAGGACAGGATAACCTAAATAGGCCATACTTCTTCAAAACGTTCATTTTTTAAATTGGCACATACATAAATAAACTATGTCACGCTTACGTATCAAACACTAAAAGAATGAAGGGCACGATTTTTGATGGGTTTAAATTATAAGTGCAGGAGCTTAGTTTACAGATGAATAACAAAGGTGTTTCTCGTTCATTCTGTGATCTATCACTTTACTATATCAAAACAAACAGGGCACAGTTTACAAGACAGAATGCATGTATGGGCCCTCAAAGGAGAACCCTTGGTAGTTGTGAAAAAATGCATAATAACTTCATATTGCCAATAGGTATTCGATTTTCCAAATTTAAACTTGGATTAAATTACCACAACAATTAGGCAGAATTCAAATTGTATAGAACAAATTGTTTTGATAAAATAGTTTTCATCGGGTGGTATTTAACATCATTGTTTTTAATGTTAGTTGGATAAGCATAAAACAATAACTGTAAAATGATCTGTCAGATTTATTTATTTTGATAAGTGGCTGAAATTCAGCACAAGATATATAACTATCACCACCATAAGTCCTATAAATCCTGCAGGTAGTTTTTCGTACCTCTTTTTTTTAAAGAATATCATCAAGTGCATATTACTTAAGAACTCTGACCTAAGGGCACTTACAAATGAACGTATATATATATACTGTGGAGAAGAAAAGTTGGATGTTTAAGAATCTTTTCTGAGTTAATTTTAAGATAACAAACTAATTTAATTTTGTTTTGACTACCATCAAAATATTGTGGAAGCCCGAAAATCAGAATTCAACACAACTTTTCCTCTGGGGTATTCATAACAAAGCTGACATCTGTGGTTTCTAGTGAGCTCACCTGCAAAGCATGCTGATGGACTGCAGATTCTTGAAACAGTAGTTGGCTTTCAAATAAACACAGAGATTTCCACTCAGAGCCTAGTGCTTCTTTACTTGTTTATTTAAAAGAGCACTTAACCTTCATTAAACAGTTGCCTTCTGTCAGGAGCACTCTATAAAACTACAAGTTTTAATGAAGAAATTGTGCAGTGGTAAACCACTTCAAGGTTGTTACAGTTTTGTGCTGGGTTTCAAGCTGTTCTTCTGTAGCTCATGATGATTTCATTTAATATGAAACTCTTAAGAAAAAAAAACTTGTTTACAATGCACAGCTTGCTAATATTGTGGTTTGTTTTTGCCACATTTCTTCCTGCAAACCTGCACTAATTAAGCGGTTGTGAGGTCAGTGATCAGAGCTGATCTGTATTTGGAGGGAACAGTATAGGCTTCAATACTGGACAAGAGCTATGACATTTACTATGACAATAAGCCAGCACAAGTTAGAAGTAGAATCTTTAAGGTTGGTCAAGCTCATGTTGGCAGGACGCATGATGAACTGTAGATCTTCATTAAAAAGAAAAAAAATCACTGGGAGATGACAGATGCTTCCACCAGCCTACTTTTCTATGATTGTAGATAGCTTCCGCTGCTTAAAACAGCAGTATCACGTTTTAAAGGCTAGAACAATATCTGTCTTTAATATCATAGTTGATTTCTTTCTTTCTTTTCTTTTTTTTGTTTTTTTTATTTTGTATCAGATTCCCATGTTCCAAAACATAAGAACATACGAAAGGTCGCCCTGTCCAATTGGTTGAAGATCATTCAAGTGAGGATTTGAATAGGCCACTCAAGGACATCTACTTTCTTCTTGTTAAGCCACTCCATTGTAGCTTTGGTTGTGTATCTTTGTCTTGATGAAAGGTAAATGTCCAAGGTCATTAGCTGATTGAAGCATGTTTTCCTCTAAGATTTGCCTCTATTTTGATCCATCCATTTTTCCTTCAGTATTGACAAGCTTGCTAGTCTCTGCAGATGTGGTGTTCAATGGATGATGCACTGTGTTGGGCTGGGGGCTTTGCATTTAGACCAAGATAGTTCCAGTTATGTTTCATCTGAACATTTGACACATCTTTGCAGTATTAACTGCTTAAATGCTTTGTTGACCCTCCATGGGTCTGCCGCTCTGCTGTACAGGTCAGCTTTGTGGAGTTACCAGGATATTGTTGACTCACAGACATTTTCTCCTATCTTAATCATTGAACTCTGTTGCACTCTTTCAAAAAGACTAATCAATAAAGCCGTTGCTGGCCACGTGGTAGTATTGCTAACCGGTTTCCTATTTGATTGGCAGGACAATGTGATCTTGGTAGTTTCTGGTTGTCTTGATACACCTTTCTCTTCTTAGTGTTCATCTTTACCAAGGTTAAAAGGATATTCAGCGAACTTTTTTACTCCCTTTCCCTGATTTGTGCTTTTCTACAACTTCATCCCTGAATTTTATTTTGAAAGCTAATTGTTTTTCCTGGTTGAATCTTTTACTTGAAGTTCACTAAATGAACTGAGGTACCTTACACAGACATTTATTTAGTCTGAAAAGATGTGAATTACTATTATTGTACACGGACAGAAGCCATTCAACTAATTTGTCACTTGTCAAAGTACTTTTGTGCACCTGAACAAGTTTAGGTTTGCCATATTGAGACAATGCAATGCCAGCACATTCAGCATTAGACTGACAATGGGGTGGGGTGAATACTTATGTTTTCAACATATTTTACTGTTTGATTTTTCTTTGCAGCTTTTGCTAACATTTACAGTAATGTCATTTACTTGCAGAAGTGTTCAGTATGAGCATTCAAGTGCTTCCAACAACAAAACAGGACATCATTTGAAGGGGGTAAATACAGTAAGTATACTGATGCTATTGTAATCACATACCTTTGTGAAATTATATTGTTTTAAATGTAATACCTTTAACGTGTATTCAGTTAAGTCTCCAATTCAATAAGTTTAAATGAAGGTCCTCCACACTAATTGTCCGGATGATTTGTGTGGACCAAAATATTGGTGGCATTTTTTGATATATGATATTGAAAATAAATTAGGATTTAAATATTTTAGTAGTGTGCCATTCACTTTAGTTCAGAAATAAGTGTGGTTGCTCTCCTTTGGACTGCCTCCAGGGCAGCTTTCTTGCTCCTAGTGCTGTGAACAGATATTCCAGGTTAGATCTAACCTATATGTTGTGTAATTTTAACATGTCATCCCTTGATTCATAAAGTGAGAACATGTGAGTATGAGAGGAAAAGACAGGTTACAAACAAGAGGAGGCCATTTGTCTCATTTAGTCTATTTGGTAGTTGGTAGCTAATTGATATGATGCTCTCATTCATTTCTTTCTTGTAGGAGACTCAGTATTGGCTTCAAAACCATTGCTGAGTAGCTTGTTCCACACTTCCACAATCTTTTGTTTAAAAAGTGCCTCCTGTTCTCAGTTTTAAATGCACTTCCACAATATAATATGCTTACTATAACATTAAACCAAAAGCCTGCTTTAAAACATGGGCAAGTGGGAAGTCTTTTAATTGCACTGTTCTTAAATTGCTGAGGATAGAATGCAAGTGTATGATGTTTTCTCACTTCCTTTGTGATTCTCAAATTACCTTACCCAACCCTAGGCAGACAATGTCATAATTCCTCCCTTGTGGGATGTAGTTAAGCAGACCTTAATTTACCGAACGCTGCATCCCAATTTGGTCAATGATGTTGGATGTTTCTCCTTATTTCAATTAAAATACTCCGTCTACATAAGAACATATTCTTCTAATTTAATGAATGCATTTTAATTAGTGCTTAAATAGATAGTTAAAATAGATAATAGAGCTGCACATGAAAGGGACTAGGAGAAGGAAACAGTAATGTCACTCTTATCTTTAAATTGCTCAGGTTGCTGATTTACTATAATAGTATACTACCTATATTAGAATTGTTGAATGCAGTATTAGGGTAGACCAGACTATAAGCTTACTTGCTAGTTGTGTTATACAGAAATGGTAACAGATCAGTTTAAGGATCATACAGTGTAAGGCTCCTGCCCCTGGGCTTACCCCTCAATCACACATTTTATGTCCTTCCTTTTCAGCAGATTCTGTCACAGGAGCTGGTCCTGACACCTGTGTAATGCGTATTAAGGACCCTATGCAGACAGTAAAATCCAGAAGTGACTGAAGAAGGGCTACAGGAAAAACACGGTGAGGAATGGAAGGGATGGCGAACAGGGGGCGGTGCCGACAGTGAGCAGGTGCAAGGGGGAAGTCCAGGACTGTCCAAGGGGGGAAATCTGGGCGCAGTCCAAAATCCAAACCTGGGTAATCCATCCAAGACGAGACAAGGTTAAAATCCGTAACGGGATCCTGAACAGGAACAGGAGGTAAATAACAGAACGACGAGGCCATTTGCTCTGAGCGCCGGACTCAGCTGGGTCAGGACTCCGAACGGAAGCCGGAAGCCTAAGCCTTCAAGCCACGGTTGTAGGGCGACTTGATGCTAGGCGGGCCTCTGGACGTCCATCTTCCAAAGCAGAGCCCCGAGCTTCCGGAGCACTAGGTTTAAATAATGGACGGAACAAGGGGCAGGTAAACATGATAATGAAACAAACACAAAAGGGTAGGAGCGGCCTCTAGAGGAGGAATGACGATTCATGTCTCTACATCCCCAATAAAACACAGCCGATGTCTGTCTTAAACTGTCCATGAAAGTGTTCTGGTTTACCATGGCGGGTGGAGGATTATGATCCTGACAGCTATATGGAAAAGAGCAACATGGTAAAGCCCAAACAAACGTGGCTTTGCATTTTACACCATTTAATTTTTATTTTCTGACAATTAATTCAATTTTATTTTTACTTATTCTTTGCTGAGTCTTGTCATAGATATTCTGAGGAAAAGGTGCTCACTTGGATATCTTTGTCAGGCTTCAGTTAGGGATTTCTTCAGAGGAGATATTTTCTCTGAGATAATTTGTTTTATACATATCACATATAATGTGATGCCGCTGGGGGTGTGGTCATCATTTGGGACCGTGACAGGTGGGTTGAGACAAAACTCCTTGAGAGAGTAATGTTTAATGGGAGATTAATTTACACACAAAATACTAGCAACTCAAACAACAGCAAAACAAAGTACAAAGAAAGAGTGGAGCTTCTACCTCATTTTGTCCTCTAACTAGATTTTTAATCTGCTCCTGGAAAAATGTAAAGTTCTCTCCCCATGGGGGCTAAAAAATATAGGAAAGTATCTACAATTTCTGCTTGATTTTTCTTTCGGGTTTCTCTTATTTCCTGGTGTCTGTCATTTCGTGCTTGCATGGTTTCTATTCTCTATTTTCTTTCCATCCCTTTCGTTTTTGCTTTCCCAGTTTCCACAATCTCTCTTTCCCTTTCCCCGTCGTCTCCTTCTGTAGTTATCATTCTGTTTACTTCTGTCTTCACACTACCTCTCTCCCACATGTAACACAGCTCCCATATACAGTAACATACAACCAGCCGATATATTCTCAGGTCACTTACAGGTCGCTGTAGTGGCGATTTTGTCCTCTATTTTGGTATTCACTCCCGTTTATCCATTCTCCTGGGAATTCATACGGTCTGGAACAGGACCCACGCCAGTACCTAGTTACAGACATGATGTCCCACCTCCATTTTACATTTTGGATTCTGGAGCGGACAAAAACATCAATAAAATCAACAACCAGCCTAGGAAAGTAGTGTCCTTCCAGGATATCACCCTTAGGGGCATCACAGTATAGACAGTATATCTACTATATATTGGTACTATTGATCATAGATGAAATAGAGTAAACACAACTTTCAAGATGCTTCAAGAGGGCATAATCTAATGCCTCTGGCTAATGCATGGACAAATGCCAGAGAAAAGAGAGAAACCTCTTGGAATGATTTTCCCTAGAAGATATCTGTGTCATTTAAAGATAATAATAGAAAACGTATTATAAATAAAAAAGGCAATACAAATAAATTAAAAAAATTAATTACTAGATTGCATATCCCTTGGTGAATCCTTTCATTTGTACTTGTAATTATACAATGGAAAGCAAGAAGAAACCTGTTGTTACAGGCAGATGAGGTCAAATGTCAGTGACAATGTTCCAGGTGTGCCTCCAGGTTGTTTTATCTGAAAATCCGACATTTCCAAGCTTTTTACTGTGACACTTTACTTGCCTTGGTTACAGTGAGTATTAAATGTAATTATATACTTTGATTTAAAGCAGATAATGGATGATCCAATAAAAATTTTTAGTAGCCTAAAACAAATCACAAATTTGAAAACCACAATGCTAATAGATTTAACCATAGGTTTGTTAAACCAATAAACTGTGTTAAATGTTTGCCCCTTAAAGATGTGCCAGCTTGTCTGTTTTTAGTAGTTAATACTACATGCAATAAATGCATTTTATTTTACCAGTACTGTTTCATTTTGGTCCCCAGTAAGATCTGGCACAAACAAACATAATCCCAGCACAGTTTGTACCGTCACAATAAACTAGTAAGCCAGCTATTCAATGGCTGTTTTTCATTACTGCTTCAAAGTCTATATAAACTGAGATTAATGAACATTCAAGATGCAGCATGTCTTTAATTATTTTGACTTGACTCCAGCAGTGAAGGCAAAGATACATTAGCAGCAGTATGAGTAATCTGTAAATGTCTTGTAGGCAACTTAGTGACATGGGGCTTTGCCTCATTGTAAGAGAATTCCCTAAATTTCAGAGGTTTTGTGGGTTCAGTGTGGTATGAAGGACACTGAAGTTCTTTAATCACAGTACATATGCCAACAAATGAACTCTGTCAATGACAGATTGGGCAATGAGAAACGCCTAATTAAATGCAATCCATTTGGCCCTGATCAGAGAGCTGCACTGTGTTTCCTGTACTTTCTGTAAATAAAGTCTGCATGCAATGTTGGATGAAATGTGCTTTTATTTCTTTTTAAAAACTTTATAAATCATGTCTTATGAGACAAAAACAAACTGATTAAACGGATTGAAAAAAAAGGTAAGGCGTAAGACTTAACCTGGCACAGCTAGTGCATTTTTTTCTTTTTTTATTGAACAGAAGTGACTTCCCACACATGTTGTATCTTTAATCATTTGTTTAAATGAAGTTAATCATTTGTCATGATAAGCAGGTTTTATTTATGTATGCATTACTTTAATTTTTGGAAGAGTCTTGCAGCTGAACTATCTCAGTTAAAGTGGTCGGGGAGAAAAAGGTAAAAAGTGTATTGCACAGATGGTCATCGGGAACAGTAATTCTGAAGCATTAACACAGCCCAGTTTTTTGAACTTGCCATCCCCTGCGTCTTCAAAACTGTCATGAGACAATATCAGTGGGAGGGTGTCACTTAACTCTTGAACATTAACATTGTTTGCCTGTGCTCTGCACTTAAGACAGGTACACATGTTTTTAATTCAGTTGTCTTCACATTGATTGTCTAAAATTACTCCCATTCATTTCAACTTTCTATTTCAAACTTCATTAGGTGAAATGTCAGATTAATGAGAAACAGATGCATTGTTTTTTTTGTACTATATGTTTGTCATCATTTAAAAAAAATGTTGACTGTTTTGTGTTTAATCACTTTTTTCACTTCTAATAATTTTTCATATACTAAGTATTTTTCCTCCATGTTGTGTAATCAATAGTGTTATTCTAATCAATTCATTAACTTGCTTTGCATGTCAATATTTTAAATTTATTCAGATATCCAACCATAACATGGATTTTTTCTCTTCCAAATGGAGATCTGACTGTTTCTCATCATATGTTACAAGCATCTCTCATTACAATAATACGCAAAACAATTATTTAGCTGAATGTAGACTGCTACGTACAGCATGACTGGTGTGAAATAAGATATCGATTCACACTTATTTTAGTGCACTGAGCACAGCTTCTAAAATTGCAATGCAGAAGCGTCTTATGAATGCCTCCAATAAAAGCATAATAAACAGATTACAAGCAGATTCTTGTAATGTTGTGAATGTCTTACAAAGTTCACTTCCAGTAAATGGTTTATATATTTCATGCAGCTTTGCTTTTCAGAATGAACCATTTAATTACAACATTGTTGTAGGGGAAGGTTATCACTTGAGCTGAGAGATTTGGTTTCAATTTCAGTTACGTGCAGTGTAAGAAGCCATGTTCTCATTCTTGTAACTTTAAAGAGAGACAGTAATAAACAAGGAAAACAAAACAACATTGAGTTCAAAAGTCTAAAATCAATTGGATAGGTGATTGAGCTTTTTTTTTTCCTTCACCCTGTTTATTGTTTTAAATAATGAAATAATGTTTAAATAATGAAAAAACCCATTACCCCCACCTTTTTCCTTTTTGCTGAAGTGACAACTGTTAATTTCCAAAGAAAAGCCCACAAAGAGAATGGGACAGAGATGTCCTGATAGGGAATGCAAGAATTGAAGTAGGTGGCCCTTGTAGTTAGGACCACAATTGGGAACCGCTGGCCTAAAATCCCCATGCTCACATATGAAGCTCTACATTGCTTGGCACCTCAGTAGCTGTCTGAGTTACAATCATCCTACCTCCCACCTCACAGCCTTCCTTCGTGTCTAATTCTGGCCTCCTGCCTGTCCCCCAGGCCCGTCTACATTCTATGGGTGACAGGGTCTTCTCCTCCTACAAGTGTCCCCTAGGGGACAATAAAGCTTGAATTTAATTGCTGCACCCCAGAGCTCTGGAATTCTATCCCTAAGGATATCAGAGAGTCACCTTCCCTGAGCTCTTTCAAACTCAGACTCAAAAACCTGTTTTTTAGATGCACTTTTATTTATCTAGCCAGCAGCCATATTCCCCTGCAGCTCACAGCTGGCAGCCCACTGAAGCTCAGCAGGTGTGAGCCTGGTCAGTACCTGGATAGGAGACCTCCTGGGAAAAACTTTGCTGCTGGAAGAGGTATTAGAGTACCTAAGTAGGGGGCGCTCACCCTGCGGTCTGTGTGGGTCCTAATGCCCCAGTACTGTCACGGGGACACTATACTGTAAAAAGGCGCTGTCCTTTGGATGAGACGTAAAACCGAGGTCCTGACCCTCTGTGGTCATTAAAAATCCCAGGGCGTTTCTCGAAAAGAGTAGGGGTGTTACCCCGGTGTCATAATTTACCCCTGGCATTTAGCATTCATGGCCTCCTAATAATCCCCATCTCTGAACTGGCTTCATCACTCTGCTCTCCTCCCCACTGAGAGCTGGTGTGTGGGGAGCATACTGGTGCACGATGGCTGCCGTCACATCATCAAGGTGGGGCTGCACACTGGTGGTGGTGGAGGGGAGCACTTTGAGAGGAGTGTCCAGAAAAGCACTATATAAGTGTATTATTATTATAATGCATGTGGACTAAGCATTGGGAATCATCATCCTAAGACATGAAACTCCTAATTGGACAGTGTCCAGAAATAAGTTATATAAACTAAATAGGTGTATGGAATTAATTAACTGGTTCTATGTGCTGCTTGGCTTTCTTATATTTACTATCTCTTTCCAATGTGTATTTTTTCTTGTGTTGTTGTTCTGTAAAGTGCTTTCGGAAGTCAGTTTTAAAGGTGCTATATAAAAATAAATACTATGGATGACAGGGCCTTCTTCTGCTGAGCCCCAGAGTTCTGGAATTCATTCCATAAGGATATCGGAGAGTAATCTTCCCCAAGCTCTTTCAAAAGAACTGCTTTTATTTAACTGGTTCTGTGTCTGCCCCTCTGTATTCCAAACCCTTATTGTAATTGGTTAATTCAGCTGCCTCCTCTCATTGTGTGCTTTTTTGCTGACTGTAAAGCGCTTTGAGAATCCACTTTTTAAAGGTGCTATATAAAATAAAGTTTTTTATTATTAAACAAACACAAAACTGAAATCACACAAGCATCAATTCTCACCACTATCCCCTGCCTTTCACAGCCAGTTGTCATGTCAAACCCTAAAACAATTCTTGAATTGAGCTATGAGACCGATGCCTCTCTCGAGTAGGGGCCACATGTTTCTGTAGGCTTGGAACAAACCACAACATGTTAGCAGAAGCTGAAAGATTAAACACAGAGAGAGTATGAAAAAAGTTTGTGAAATGAAACCCCCAACTTGTATAATCAGAGTTATAGACTGTGGTTTTGTGTTTCTTCAGAACCAATCACTGCACTCCGACCTGAGTGAGTGTGACATGTTTTGCTGTTTCAAGGATATCTCCCTATTCCATTTTTAAGGATAGAAAACAGAAGCTCTGGATTTTTTGGTTATGCTTCTGCAATGAGGGAGATGATGGATTGTAGTGCGTTTTTGTTTATTTATGTTAGACTGGTCTGAGGGATGGGGCAAAATTTCATGCTTACAGTCTGTACAAGCAAGCAATCAGCTGCAATGGAAGATTGTAAATTATGAATAAGCAGCAGCTGGCAAACGAACAACACATCCTGCCTCTCTGAAGAGGAAGTTTGGTTTGATTAACATGACTGCAATCAGCTGAAGTTTTGTCCTTTGTTATAACCAGGAAGGGAAATCAGAAAACTGTTGCTTTGCATTTTACACTTAAACCACAGTACTGAGATACTTTATATGTTATATATAATTTTACTGTATATTATTCATGTATGGTTCAATATTTTTTTATGATGAAAGGGTTCTTTGGCTAAAGATTATCCATTAAAAAATGAATAACTATTTTCTTTAGCCCATCGTGTACATAAATAAGCAATGTAGGTCCAAGGAGAGCTGACAAAAAAAAAAAAGATTTTGGCCAGTTAGAACACATTAACAAATGAGTTCTGTAATTTCCACTAGAGCTACGAAAGTTAAGAAATTAGAAGTTTAACTGAAGATGAATGCAAGTGAAAATTGATTTTTGAATATAACGCAAGTATTTTGGCACCCTTGATTTAGAACCCATTGCTCTGTTTACAGCTGGCAATCTTTCCTCTTGAAAACCCAGTGTGTTAAGCTGGTCCACGGCAGCTGTCTGGCTTTATGCTTGCCTTCAGCATATGCAGCTTTGAGCTCTGGAACTGTTGGATGGGATGGAAGAAATGGAAGTGTTCTTTGGCTTCATCTTTGCAACTGCATGGACGCAAAAGCATTTTGATAGGATTGAGCTGTGTTACAGAGGTGGCCAGACAGCCAGTCTACAGCAACGATCTTCCTTTTTGTTTTGCAGAAATTCCTTTGTAGATTTCACAGAATGTTTAGGGTCATTACCCTGCTGAAACTCAAGCTTCTGTTCAATAAGCCTGCACTGGTTAACCTGCTTGAGAGCACCGCTTCTTGATATTTTGCAGGATTCGTTGATCCTTCTACAATACAAAGGTCATGGGAGCCTTGGGAACATAAACAACCCCACAACATCCACAACAAAACCTCCGTCACGCTGGACATTCCTTTACATTCTTCTTCAGTCTCCTCTCTGAATCTCTTGTTGCCTCTTTGGGCGAAAAACTGTTGTGTTTGAAATTTCTTTGACCAAAAAGGCAACATTCCAAAGAGGAAATGATTAGGTTTCCCTACTGTAAGTCTGCAGTGGGATGTCCATTGCTTGTCGTTGTGTATGGCACAAAAGAAAGATTTTAATTTCCGGGTTTTGTCATGGATGTCTGTTTCGTTAAGGTACTGCTGACTAGATTGTGGACTTCCATACTTAGCTTCTTAGCCATTTGGTGTTGGGGTTTAAGTGCTTAAGCTTCCTCCCACCTTCCAAGGACATGCTGGCTAGGTTAATTGTGTATGTGCGTGTGCCTATCCTACCCCGACATACTGTCCAGGGTGTAGTCTCACCTTGAACCCTATACTTCCCCTCACAATCACACCCTTGCTTCCCACCCAAAAATGTGCTGATCAT
Source organism: Atractosteus spatula (assembly GCF_055471065.1). Lineage (NCBI taxonomy): Eukaryota > Metazoa > Chordata > Actinopteri > Semionotiformes > Lepisosteidae > Atractosteus > Atractosteus spatula. The sequence goes on along the minus strand of NC_142711.1, from coordinate 8,132,149 downwards.
GGGCTATAGTGCAAAACTGTTTTATGCCCCTCCTCCTCTGACAATACACACTCTCAGGTCATTGCGGCTCATTTGAATTTCATCCCCCAACACTTTGTTGTTGTTCACAAACCCTTTGTGGAGCCCTTTGATACAATATGCTGCTTTACTTGTCCATCTGTTATATTTTCAGTAAAATGTTTTCTGTCCTGAGTACAGTACTGTATGTTGCTGGAAAGTGGTGAGGAGAAATGAACTCTTTCATCTCTATTATAGTCAGTTTGGCTGCTGTCTCAAAGTCTTTCTTTTGATTTTTCTTATGTGAGCACACCTTTTATGTTTTCGTGGCACAGGTAAATTAGTATGACTTTATATATTGTGGTGGGTTAATTTATGTTTTTGTTCTTTTTCCCACACAACTTTAATTACCCTATTTAAAGAACAAAATCAATGGATTTCATGATGTACATCTCATGAATTAATGAGGCAAATGAATATTCAAAAAGTTCATGAGAGAGACACACTTCCAATGTTGTGATGTGATGTAAGTATGATCCTACTGCATACTGTATGTATCATTGTAAAACATACAATGTGTCATTCCTTAAGTTAAAAGTGAGCCAGTAAATGAAGGACTATTCCCTCATTAAAATATTCATCTATCATTAAAGTGGTTTTTAAATGATAGATGAATAAGTAAAACAGCTATGTTTGATAGCTGTGAACTAAGTTTCTATACTGACACTTTAATAGGTCCATAGACACTGTATTTGGCAAGTACTAATTACGTGTTGGTAAAAGTATCTTTCCTTGTGTACGAAGAAGACATCTTTCTGACTTGGGAGGCTATACTACAAAAACTGATTTTGACCTTGGCAGCCTGACACTGTGCAGATGTTTTGGATCATGCAATTGCTTTACAATCACTTAATGTATTTTGAACTGGAGTTTGGGACCTTTGTGCTTGTATTTTGTTTTGCTCCAGCTTTAACCTTAAGTAAGTGATCAGTTCCTGGTGTGTTTGCAGTCTGCTCAAACGCAAGCACTCAAATGTCATGGCACAGACAGGCAGAAATTTTGAATCTGACCACATAAATGTTTTTTCAATTTGTAAAGCAAATGCCAGATCAGTGATTCTGTTTGGTGGTGGATGATACTGACGTACAATATGTGTCAATCTGACTCAGTCTGGTAAAGATGCAATCATTCAACCATCCAACCACAGCCTGATACCATTCCCAGTCTGACAGAAAAGCATTGCTATGTTGAAAATGTAAAGGGAAACCATTTATGTTGGTGTTGCTGTAATAATAGGTGAAACATTGGTCTCAAAATGTGGTCAACATAATGCTGTGCAGTGGAGTTATCTACACCAGGAAACCATCTTGCAAGCACACCCCTCATCATCAGGTTACTGTCACCATACCAATGTTAATCCCTAACATGGAACCCAGTGAGCATTTTGCGATTTCTCCCGAATGTTTGTGCTTAGCTATTGCTAAATGACTTGAATACAGAGCTGGGATTCTTCATGAAACACTAGCCTTTCTCAGTATGCCCAGGATGTTCTTGTTCATGTTGATGGAAACTGCTGTTATGCAGCCCAGCAGCATTAAGTCAAGACCTGTGATTGAAGCCAATATCCTGGCTTCTGTCATGAAGCAGCTGGATGAGATCCACAGATAAATTAGCTACTAGAAACCAAATGAGTTAGAGGTACTGAAAGACCTCTTGTCATCTGTAACCTTTTTACATTTTTATATATGCTTATTACGTTTGTAGGGGTAGGTGCATTTAGATACCAGCAAGTCTGATTTGCCTCATGGCCAGGAAATCAGGTTTATGAGTTTTCCATTGTGATTAATTGTATTGGCAGCCATAGCTGTTGCTGTGTTGAAGAAAGCCCTCAGATAGCTCCAGCTGTAGGCCACCAGGTCTGGAACAATCATAGCTTCTCCTTGTCAGTTGGCAGCCTTGCTAGAATCCAGTGTTCCCAGCGCACGTTCTGATCTCTTTCCCTGAGCTCTGACATTAAATGTGATATCCTTACGTGACATTTATTTACCTTTGAAAATGCCCACTCACAAGCACATGTTTTTAACTAAGATGTCATACTTCAGCTTTTACATGACCATGCTTGCAGGTTATTCTTTTTAATAACTGTCTGGCAACATACCATAACAAGTGCTAATAAACGCAAAACAGTTGAAACAACTATCTAAGTAAATCATCCATATAATGTGTTCCAGAGGAACTACATATTGGACTTAGGATAGATATTTTGTTGGTGCATTTGGGACCTGTGATCTCTCAGGATACAACTGAGAGTAGTGCCATACACATATAAGGGATAATTAAATGATCAATGATGGCATCACATATGTTTAACCATTTTTTATATTTTTGAATTAGTTTAAAAGCATGATGATATTGGAGAGAAAAGCTGATTTGCTGTTATATTTTTGGAGTACAGTATATTCTCCATATACACACTATATAAGAAGATTGAAATGGGACAATGAAAGGAATGCCTTAAAGGTTAGTGGAAGAAATAAAACATATGCAGCAGTTTAGGAATATTTGGCCCCTCTGTCTGTGACTGGTCTTTCTTACATGTACTATATTTATAAGCTTCTTTTATTATAATACACTTTCCCTCCTCAAAACTAGCAAATTATTAAATTATGAAAAAGAAGCCATGCACAATTATAATATTAAACCCAGTCTTTGATGCTGGTCTGGTGAAATTTGTTATACATTAAGCCAGTGCTAATCTGATTATGGACTGTGATCCATTAAATCTACTGTAAAAATGGACCATGCAGTAGTTTTGAACTTGATACTGGAGAGAAACATGAGAAGTACTATGAAACATTAAAGACCCTTTGATGTAATATTTAACCCATCTGCACTGGAGGAAGAAGTACATAAAATGCATTTTCATATGAGTCAGGAACAGTCTGAGAAATGAGACGTGTGATTTTCTCTTGTGCCGAACCACAACTAGCATGAAAAAGGCGATGCTTACTTCCATTACCTTTGTAAGGCTTCTGTCCTGCTAAAAAAAAACCTCTCTGTGACTCTACAGTTAATGACTGCACATAAAGAATTCACTTTTTTCAATTTTTGGCAGAGTGAAAGATCCTCTCTCCTGTTCTCATATACTAGGTAAATAGCTCCTGGCTTTCACATGCATGCTCTGAATTTCTATGAGCCTGCGTGTATATTCTCTATAAATGCTTACCCTGAAGAGGCTGCACTAAAAAACATGAGAAACCTCCAGCGCCCCTCTAAACCACAGATGACTTAATTTTCAAAGTCCTGAAAACTGCGCGGTGATGCCTATCTAAGCTGGGTTACGTTCCAAAACGGGGACCTACCATTCTGAGAGATTTCAAGAAGGATGAGTTCATATCCTATACAGAGACAGTTCAGATGAGTGTGGCAAAGTATCTCCACATCCGCTGTATTTCTTTCACCTTTCTTTTTGTAGCAATTTTAACAGCAAGCGCCTATTCTTAAACAAACGTTCTTTCTCGTTCACAGCCCAGTCCAAAGAAACGTGTATGTAGTGTATGGCTGATCAGAAAGAGGATCTCGCTCAGCGAGGGCAACAGATCCTTTTCTTCCACTCTCCTGGGGTCAGTGACTTGAAAACATCCGCTGACTGAAGATGCTGGGTTCAGAGGGGAAGCAGATCCACAGTGTGATGAGAGGAAATACATTGATCTTTACAACTCCATGCTCACAGGAGAATTGGAGGAATGAGTTTCGGTTTTAAAATAGAGTTCAAACCACTAAGCATACCTCAGTAGGAAGATACACTGCTTAAAGAACATATTGTCAACGAGCCATTTATTTATTTATTTTGTCTGGCATCAAGCTTCCTTGTGTTCCCTTTCCTATGAGCTTTTTTACTAAGACAGACAGGCACTAAAAATGATCAGTATTAAATCAGAGGTCAGCTGGAGGTGAAAATAATAAAAGTAAAACTCTAACTCATAAAACAATAATAACAAAAGTCATTTCCAGCTTCTGATCTCAGATGCGTTTATTTTCAGATTTTGTCATTATTTGCTATGCCACTCGTAAGGAAATACTGCAAAACCCATGTGTAAAACTCATATATACAACATATAGAGGAAGAGAGACAAGTGGCTGATATAGTGTCATGTGCGGTTTGTAGTAAAAATAGTCACCACCTTCAAAGGTCACCATTTAGTTTAATTATAAATGAAGTATACTTGTTTTTTTAAAGGGAATATTTTTTTTAACAAAAAACGTGCTCAAACTGAACACTTTTATAGGTGGAAGAAGTTAAATGTCAGCAAAAACGGCAGAAAATAAAAAAATAAAATATGTTGATTGCATAAGTATTCACCCCCCCCCCCCCTCCCACCTGCTATTGCAAACTTAAACTGGTTCAGGTGCACAAAAGTAGTTTGACAAGTCACATAAATGTTGGGGTTGGGGGGACTTACGGAACTAAAAATGGACCATTTTTCTCTCTTTTCAAGTTATACGATTGAAGGTGAACAGACACGAAAGACAGATAACCAGTGACCAGGGTGAGATCAATTTGAACATGTACAGATGTCTTTTTAAGTTCTATCATCTGACCAAATTCTTATGATTTCGCATTTTCAAAGTGTCCAGTATGTGCAGACATGGTTTGACCGGCACGATCATCCCTTCAGTTGGTAATTTTATTTTTCTCCACTAAGCTAATTCTGCATTTATTTCAACTTTATCAAGAGGACCTTGAGAGGCAGAATTCTGATTAAAAATTTGACTGTCTACCCAATTAGCAGAATGAAACTTTGCTCAATTAAAATGAAAAAAAAAACAACAACTAATATCAACATTCACAGGTCCCAGCAGCCCTGGCGGAGAGGAAGGCTAAAGCCATACAAAGCCTGCTCATTCCAATCCCATTCACACTGCTTGAACCACAGAATGAAAACTGGAAATTTAACTGGTGATTCCAAAAGTTATTAAATAAAAAACAACATCAATAACAACAAACAATAAATGGGGTTCTAGCCACCAAAGAAATTAAATATTTTGTGTCACTGGATCACATGCATTGTCTCAGTGTGCAATACCGTCACTTCCAAAACTGTGACTACGTTCTGTAAAAACAGTCAAGTGACTGTCAAACAGAGGACAAAAGCCTGCACAAGATACTGTGTTCCTGTAAAGCAGATAGGAAGCATAATGTTCATGTGGGGCTGAGCAATATTAGTCTCCAGTAAAACTGGGCAAAGTACAGTGGTTATAAAAGTACATAGTACATACAGTGGTATGGGCAAAGTACAGTGGTACAATTTTATTGCAGGTAATTTATTTGGTTCCCAATAAAGAAGGTATCCCAAACCCAGCCCCTTGGACATACTGTACATAGCTGCTGCTTTTCATTCCTGCTGAGAACTTTGGAGCTTCTCAATTGGAACCTTTTGCAAATATGTACTTCTATAGAAATGTTGGAAGGCCTTAAGTGGCAAACGAAATGAAAAGTTAAAGGCAAACCACCAAGATGTCAAGGAACTGAAAGCAGATGAAGGGGGACTGCAGTCCTAAATTCTCAGACCGTTTATTAAATCTTGGTAACAAAAATAAATTTATTGACATTATAGAAAATTTTACGAATTTCGAAATGAGCACAAAATCATGAATTTTGTGGAAGTACTGTAAGTTGCCATGTTGTCGCAAACCCGCATTCAAGTTCCCACGAAGTGCGACGTGATGCAGCCCTTCCTGCTCAGTAGTCCCTGTAATGACTAATGTAATGCAATGTACGAGCGAACAAGTACAGACATTTCACTGCAGAGATGTTCCAATGTGATCTGCATGTGGAGTTAACAAGTATTTGTCGGCAAAACCGTCTTGAAATCGATAGCAATATTTCTATCGGATTAAAAGAGATGTATTCACAAGCCTGCCTGTTTACAGGGTCATAGGGCCACAACACGTCACCTGAAATTTTGTTGCCTTGTTCTGAATCGCAGAACATGGCTTAAAACCACTACTAACAGAAATTATTCCGGACATTACTGAGTTAAACATGGCAGCTCATTATCAGCTTAATTGGAGTAATGTATTGATGTCTCCCAGCTTCATATACTGTACCATCAGGTTTTAGGATTTATACAAACTGGGCCTTCATTTGGAAGCTGGTGCTTATAACCTCCTTGTCCCTTGCTCTAGAGGACACCCTTGGGTGATGGCTTGACTTGGACTAATCCCTTGATCACATGGCTGTGGTAGATCAGTACTGATTTTACGTTGGCAAGAGAAAGAAACTGCCCATAAAGCCTGTTACCCGTATATACTATTGTGTTTCTCCATTTTGTAAAGATGTGTAAAACAGTAACAGTTTGGCCAAAAGGTCAGGATTATGATACTTAAAGTGGGCTTTTAACTTTAGAAACATACATTGAAGCAAAGGTTTTCTGTTTTTTATTACAATGTTATTGTAATGCTTATTGGTTGATGGTCAAACACAGCTAACAACCAGCCACAGTGACTTGGCCTGTTAGTTTTAATAAGCAGTTACCAAGGGGCTGTGTTCCCTCTATTGGCCACAATAGGATTCCCACAAAAGTGAATCTAAAACAGTGCTGCCAAACAAAAAAAAAACAGCAGTAAAAGTGTCCTTTTCTTAAAGTTTTAAAAAATCAAAACATGTTGTTGTTATACATTTTGTTTTATATATTGTGTTTCTTTGGAAAATTGGAGCAGTGGATGATCACAGTGGGAGTTCTGTAAAAAATACTATTTAGGAACATGATGCACTAATCCACAGAAAAAAAAATCTATGAGAATTCCATAAAACTTAAAAACTTAGAGTAGCCTGGATTTCAGATCATTATAGAATCCTTGATGGAAATGCAGTGGCATTGGGCCATGATAAGATAAAACGCAAGGATGACATCATGCTTTTTGAAAATGTTCCTTTATTAGTCAGAATAGAAAAGCAAGCAATTTAAATAATAACGTGTTGTTCTCCCACACTGACCAATTAGGTTTAGACCGCTAAGCTTATACAGCCAAGCAAAATAGCAAACATAGGAAAGATGGTTTAAGTGGATTTGCTAAATGTTAAAATGTCACAGGGTTTTCAATCTATAATTGGACGTTTTGTAGCTGTTGAGGTTTACACTGTTGAATGCTGCAGTAAAAGTAGTCAAAAATAGTGAGGTGACTGTAGTGGTTTTCTGCAACAGGAACGCCGGGAAACATGTTGAACACAGGCTTTCAAATGATGAAATAGTTCATGCTTATTATGAGAACTGAATCTTGCACATTTTGGTAAGAAGGTGGCCAAGCACAGTGATTGTCAGGAGGAGGGTGAGTGTATTTGTCTGAGATCGGACAGGGCACCCCAGAGAATTAATTCAAGTACAGGTTTCTTCAGCAAAGCAGTGCAGTACTTTTCTCTTCAAACACCAGTCCCGTTAGAAACTGATTTCTTTCCTTCTGATGTGATATGCAGAAATTAGAAGTAACTGCAGGCTGTAATATTGTGTTGGAGCGACAAGTGTTATTTTTAGTGCTCTTATGGGCATTTATTATTCGCTACCAAGCCTCTAGGAGCCTATTAATATTCCCAAGGGGAATGCCAGTGCTTTATTAAATTAGCCTCTCATACAATACTGATACTACAGCCCATGTGTGATTTATTGTTGTAATCTATCATTCACAGAGCACCCAAAGACCATGCATTATTAATACAAACCATGGGTTCTTTGTATGGTAGGTTGAGCTCTAAGTCTTGCTCATTATTAATGGAGACCCCAGGGCTCCTGTTTAAGTAACACAGCTCTTAGGGCTACTGTATATGTAGCAGAGCCCTTAAGACCCCTGTAAGTATTAATACAAGTGTTAAGACCTGTCACCAGCAGTAGTGCATATAAAGGTAAAGTAAGCTTTGCAGAATTTTGTGGAGGGGTACAGTCCCCATAATCTCCATTATTTGTGTGATTATTTTCCTTTTTTTAAGGAATTAATGCATTGTTAGTGGTATTTGTTATAGAGAAAAACTAAAGCACAAAACATACATCTTGAAAAGGATATTTCTTGCTTCATTCCCAACACGAATATTGAAAATATTTAACTGTAAGTTAGAAGGATTTTATTTGCCTTAAATCTTGTAAAGGTGAGTTGATCTGTAAAAAAAAGAGGTTGAACATATGAACTACATAAATTATAAATGAGAGTAAAATAATCCCACCATTAACCCAGAGATAATACTCCTCAATGCCCAGTAATTACCTGCAATAGGTGGTGTGTTTTGATTGAACAGATGGATTTTGAGACAGTGACTGTGTTAAACTAAATGTCTTCCCCAAGTTTCCTGATACTAAGGAGAAGAAGCCTTTCAGAAAGAGTCTCCTGGCGCAGTTACAGCACAACGGAGAAAGGTGTATTCAGCAACAGCAAACACAGCTCTGACAAAAGACAGAAATTTCTGACTGGGCATTATATTAAAATTCTTAGTAATAATACAGTGTTAGTAAAAGCTATTTTCCACTGCATATTCCTCATAAACTTTATGAGGGCTACGTGTGTTTTTTCGGAATGTAAGAAACTAAAACAAGTACTTAGATCTTCCAGCAGGTGGCGGTACACCAGCATGTAATGTGCAGCTGATGCCATGCTCCTTTGTTCTGTCCAATAAGCAAAGAAACATGATACAGTTTCATTACAGTAATAAGCACCCGTTGCTAATTATCATGCAGGGTTCCTGTACACTGCATTCTTTTTTTTGCCCTTCTGTTTGATACACATTAAAGTTTACTGCACCTTTGTCTGTGTAGTTTTATTGCATCAGAAAGAAAAATACCTACATTTCACCTTCATCAAATATCTCGTGGATAAGGAGATATCCTTCTTCATCAATAGTATGTTTGTTTACGGCATTTTCTGATGATCAAATTTTCAAATGTTTTTTTTTCATTCAAAGAAATACATGCAAGAGGAATTTAAATAATCTGTTTTTTTTATCCATTTGGTTTTTGGTGCTTGATGCCAAAAGCAAGTAATGTCCTATTTAAAGTAAGAGTCAGTGCAGCTTTAATGTAAGCTAGGATTTGATGACTAAATCAAAGAATAACACTTTAAAGTTTTTAGTGTGAATATATTTCAATGACATGCCTACGGAATTAAAAAAAAATAAGTTCTGTAATATCATTACATCCACTACTGCACGGATTTCCTAACTTTAACTTAGTGTGTACAAAATGTGGTGTACCATTTGTTTATCATTACTAAAACTTAGTAATGGAAGGAGGGTAATGTAGAACTGTTGAGTTGCAGCTTAAAGTTTCAATTCAATTTGACCTTATTTCCGAAGAATTTAGACCAGAAGGTTTTATACAAATAATACATTTTCCCTATTCATGAAAATAATTTTGTTTCATGTACATTTTGCTACCTTCTGT